>NC_092053.1:15480232-15785825 GCF_003086295.3 Arachis hypogaea | reverse complement strand
TCTATCTCTATTGTGTGTCATTATTATATTCACAACAATTATGTCTGTATTTGTATAGGTGTTCTCTCTCATCAACGGGTCAGAGTCAAGCCATTTGCAAGCGAGCCTCGAACTGCTTTCTGAAATCAAGGATAAGCTAGGCCTTGTGCCTCCAAAGGAATATCATGATTCTCTGCTAAGTGCTCATGCCAAAACCTCTGAATTACATAATGCTAACAGCACAAAACATTGAGCTAAACTAAGAAGGGTGAGTAGGTGAAGTACTCTTCAGTCTTCACTTGAGTTCCTATTAATAGGGGCATTATATCCAAATGTGTACAAATAACTCACAAATTTTGGGGTTGAGGTGATAGATAGGTAGGTCTTTTCTAAAAGGGCTGTTCCAGAATTCAAACATCTGATATAGCAGCTAAAGTAGGCATGAAGTTGTGGTGTACTAACATTTTTCTCTCTTTTCTTTGTTAATATAATATCAGAAAAATATTAATCATACTATGTTTATTTTTGATGATGTACTTATGAGTAATTTTGAAACTTGCACTGAATATGCAAGTTGATAGGGGCATCTATAACAACAGTCGGATAAAGTGGAAACTGGAAAGTGCGCTGCATTTTGAAGAAAAGAATTGCAGTTAAAATCTTAAAAGAAAATCATTGTTCATTGTTGTGAATTGTGATCATTTGTTATTGCGACAATGCTCAGGCGCGGTAGATTTTTATAAAAGCCAAAATTTGCACAACAAATTTGGCCATCGAAATTGTTACACTCGGCTATAATTTTCACAATTTTTTATTTCATAGCTAAGCATGCTGTTATATTTTTCAATTGAAACTACATGTATCTTCTATATGAGGCTGTTTTGTTTGAGTCAAAAACATCTACTAGGAACTAGTTTTGTTAACAGAATTTTTTTCCATCCATATTATTCAAAATCGAGACTTTTGCTCAAGGGGAATTAAGTTTGTATCACTTGAATCAGATAACTAAATATATGCTAAAAAAAAGAAAAAGAAAAACATTTTAAGAGTGTGAAAACTATGTGTATACCTAAAGAACGATAAAATTGTAATAAAGTTATGCACAAGTTTGTGTTGGGATCTTAGCAATATTTTGCTTCTTTTAAGTGCTAATATCCAGTAATCTATAGAACTTGCACCAATATATATCAGAAAAATATATTAGATGCTTTTAATGATCATCTAAAATTTAATTTGGTCCAGAGTTTAAAAAGTTTTAATTTTGTCACTTACATTTCTAAAGCATTTCAAATTTCTAAAATAAGAGTATCAAATGAGTACTTCAAAAAAAAAGTCAGTCAAGAATTTATCTACATCAATTTCATGTAAACCTTAATTACACCAACAAAGTTACATTCCCATCATGAAAGAATCTGAATCTGATTCAAAATGAGTAAGCAACAAGAATGGCTTGCCTGCATCTAGCCTTAGCCTGTTTGAGCCTCTCATCCAATGTCTCTTCCTTCACAGAAGCCTTCACCATTGCCAAATCCATTTCCATCAGCTTCAACACTCTAAACAACTCAGTCACCATTCTCTCTTCCACTTTCCCTTCATCCATCAGTATCTCTGCCTCCTCCCTCGCCCTCTCGGCCACAATCTCCCCGGCCTTTGCTAGCAACTCAGTCGACCCGAATTCCTTCCCCATTAGCTCCTCTAGCTTCTCCAAGAAATCAGCTATGACATAACCTATTGGCAGCTCTAAATTAATCTCTTTTGTCCTCTTCCAACCAACCTCAAAATTCGGTGGCTCGGCCTGTGATATTTCAGTTTTAGGCCTTCTTCGCCTCACTATTTCTGATCTTCTTCTCTTCTCTATGGGAAATGTCTCTGGACTGTTGACTGTGCTGGAATTCGGATCTTGGGTTGGAAATTCTTCATTAGAATCATCATTGGAATAATCACTAGCTGGATAATTGGTGCTTAAGGCATTATTGTTATTATTATTATTGGTGCAGTTGATGGAGTAGTGCTTTCTTGGGTGGATTTGAATATTTGAAATCTCTATAAATGGTCTATGGGAATAGAGATGGTTTTGGTTTTGGTTTGGATGATGAGAATGAGAAGTAGGATATGATGAGAGAAACTGGAGGATTGTGGAAGCCATTGCTACTAGTTTTTGAATGCAGCAAAGTGAAATAAAGATTAAAGATAAGGCTCTTTTGGCTTTTATATCTGGTTGGTTTGGTTTCTATGATGATTTTGTTGTAGCTTTTCATTTGTGTCAGATAATACAGTTAAATTTTGTAGTCCAATAAGCATAGAGTAATATGCTAAAATATCCCATGAGGAAGGAACATTTCACTTTTTCAGATTCATTGCAGTGATAACTGATAACAATAGACATGATTTACATAAAGATTAATAAATTTTCCATTAGTTGCTTTTTTGTTCCTAATTTCTTTTTATATTTTGAGTAATATCCAAATCAATTTAAAGGATAACAAATTTTAATTATTAAATTAGTCTCTAATATTTTATTTTGTTAGATAAATTAATCTTTGCATTAAATTTTGGTTAAAAATATCGACAAATGAATCATTATCATTTTAATAAAAATATAATAGTCTCTAAAAATTTTTAAAATTTTCATATCATTCTTTTTATAATAATTTGATGTGAATATTAATTTGTCTAATAAAATAAAAAATTAAAATATTTGCCTAAAATTTTTTCAGAGACTAATTCTAAAAATTATTCTTATGTTTTTTACTTTTTACATTCTCTTTATCTGACTTTTATATATTTCTAACACATATAATCATTTAATATATTTGTATTTATATAATTTATGTTAGGTTTAATTACTCTGTTGGTCCTTATAGTTTTGCAAAATTTTTAATTAGATCCTTGTACTTTTTTTCCTTTTGATTGAGTCCTTGTACTAAATATTTTTTTTAATTTGGTCTCTACACATTTTTTTCCTTTTATTTGGATCCCTGTACCAAATTTTTTTTTGTTTGGTCCCTATAAAATTAAGCTAATTACTGTTAAGAGGGATCTAATTAAAAAAAAAAAAAAATTTGGTGCAGGAACCCAATTAAAAAAAAAAGTACAAGGACCTAATTGAAAATTTTGCGAAACTATACGGATCAACAGAGTAATTAAACCTTTATGATATAATAAATAATGTCATCTAAATATACTATTTTATGCATATAGCGTTACTAAATTAAAGTCCAAATCTACTATTTCATGCATATAACGTTACTAAATTTGATATTTGTGTAGTAAATATAGTTAGAAAATGCATGAACTAATACTTTTTAGTGTAAAAAAGAGAAGAGTTTATTGATTTAAGTAAAGCAAAAATAAAAAAATATTAATCACCTAAAATCTCTTAAAAGATAACTTACAAGGTATATAAAACAAATTTATAAAATAGTTTCTAAATACTAAAGAAAATATAATAACTCTAAGATATGATAAGATTATACTAAGTGGCAAAACTGAAAAAAAAAAAAGTCTTATGCCAAAAAATGTTAAAAATTAAAATTAATAAAAAAATATTGTTTTAAATTTAATTTTAATATACTGAAAATATAAAATATTTTATTAATGTATTATATCTATTTTTTTAAGAAGATCAGTCATATAATTAATAAAAAATAATTATTTTTATTAATCTAATATTATTTAATTAAATATATATTAAAATTAATTTAAACTGTGCATCAAAATTAAATTTTTATTATAAATATAAAGAAATTAGAACAAAGGGAAGAAATTATAAAACAAAAGTAAAAGCTGTTAATTTTTACAGTGACGGAGAGAGTGGGAAACAAACAAAAGAAGCGAATTTTGGTGTTAGAAGAGAAGAAAAAATGGCGAAGGTTTTTGGTTTGGGGAGTGAGCCAGTGGTGGGTTCACTAACTCCATCGAAGAAGAGAGATTACAGAGTCACCAACCGCCTCCAAGAGGGTAAACGCCCTCTATACGCCGTCGTTTTCAACTTCATCGATTCCCGCTACCTCAACGTTTTTGCCACTGTTGGCGGCAATAGGGTTTTCTTCTCTCACTCTCTATCTTCTACCTTTTTTTTTTTCGTTTAATTGTTATTTTCTAAAAGAAAAAATTTGAATCAGCGGTTCAAGATTAAGACTAGGTCTTTTAACTTGTATTCTTGTCATTGCTGTTAGATTCTGTAAAATTTTGTAACTTTTCACTTTGTTATCCTAATTATGGTTGAAACCATAGCTTGAGCTTATTATCTTAATCTTCATTTTGTTTATTCATTTATTTATTTATTTATTTTGTGCAGATTACGGTTTATCAGTGTCTTGAAGGAGGAGTTATTGCTGTTTTGCAATCTTATGTTGATGAGGATGTAAGTCCAACACTGTTTTTTTTCCTGACATTTTATTATTTGTTTTGAAGAATTTAATTGTGTTTCAGCTTTGAGGTTTGTTTTTTAAAAATTAAATTTTAAGGAAGTTTGAAATTCTTATTGGAAAAATGCTTCAAATTTCATCTGTTATGTTGACCAGAAGGATGAATCCTTTTACACAGTGAGCTGGGCAAGCAATGTTGATGGTGCCCCATTTCTGGTGGCTGGAGGAATCAATGGCGTAATCCGAGTCATAGATACTGGTTCTGAGAGGATATACAAGGTATACCACACCTTTCAAGGGTTGGTTTATTCTTTTTTACATACAATAGACCAAAATAATTATGGTTGTTTGATTTTATATTTAGTGTTAGTTGTTAGTTCACAGTTATGTAGGAAGCATTGGGTGCTGAATGTCTTGAAAATGATTTCTTTTATTCATGTGATTCTTGACGCAGTGCTGTTTTTTCATTAGAGCTTTGTTGGGCATGGAGACTCCATAAACGAAATCAGGACCCAAGCATTGAAGTCATCGCTTGTGATCTCTGCAAGCAAAGTGAGTAGCTTTCTTTTGTATGAAATTTTGATGGTAAGAGTAATGGTTTCCTTTCAACCGTTAACATCTAAATTTGATTAGGATGAATCTGTCCGGTTATGGAATGTTCATACTGGAATATGCATTCTGATATTTGCCGGGGCTGGAGGGCATCGTAATGAAGTTTTGAGTGTTGTAAGTGCATTCATATCTATGCAATGTATTTCTCTATACTTTCTTGCTTAATTAGTAGTTCTTTATCTTAATTCTTTATTGTAGCTCTTTATCTTTTTGCTTTTTATAGGACTTTCATCCATCAGATATATACAAAATTGCTAGCTGTGGCATGGATAATACTGTAAAGATATGGTCGATGAAGGGTAAGAATATATTTCCATGCCATTATTTTATTAAACCTGGATATATACGATCTGTGTAAAACAATCTCTCATCTATTCTTGTCAGCAAAACAGAATGGTGTGTACCAATTGTAATTAAATATTATTGTCTTTCTCATTTAAGTGATCCCGGCTTTTATTCTGGTGCAGAGTTCTGGACCTACGTGGAAAAGTCATTCACATGGACAGATCTTCCATCTAAGTTTCCCACAAAATATGTGCAGTTTCCTGTAAGTAAAATTTTATTTGTAGAAGTACATACATATATGAGATCTTTTCTAATAGTAATTCTTTTCAGGTATTCAACGCTTCAGTTCATTCAAATTATGTCGACTGTAATAGGTGGCTGGGTGATTTTATCCTTTCAAAGGTGAGTAATCACACTTTCCAGAGTTATTCTACTTCCCTGTGGCAACCAATGGTTGCATTTTGGCTTCCTTCACATGTTATAAAATGATCTTTGTGAAACCAAATACTAGTAAAAGAAAATGTTCAACGGTATTTCTGAAACTCCTTACCAAATCCTAGAAAACTTGGTATTCAACTGAACCACACTGCTCAAGAGTTTTATAATATTCTTCGAACTCAACTACATTTCATATTAACTAATATTATTCCCTTTATATTACATAAATTTATCTACCGATTCTGAAATTAATGGATTATATTGCATTTCCAGAGTGTTGACAATGAAATTGTCTTGTGGGAGCCTAAAGTGAAGGAACAAACTCCAGGAGAGGTTTGTTAGAATTAAGAATTATTATCTTGTTTTATTTCATTTTAATTTAGACTTTTCTTTTTTTAATTTCAGTAATTATTTGCAGATACAGTTTCAATTTTTTAAGTTGAAAGCATTTGTGTTTGTTGTTTAGGGTGTAGTTGACATTCTCCAGAAATACCCTGTTCCTGAGTGTGATATCTGGTTCATCAAGTTTTCTTGTGATTTCCATTACAATCAAGCTGCAATAGGTAATAACTAACTGCAATTTCTTCTTAAGTCATATTTTGTTTTCTTCTTGTAACTGTGTATTACACAATTTGTTCATTGTGGTTTGCTGCCACTTCGTCTTTTGATACAACATTTGCTACATTTTATTTACAATTTTCATTTCCTTTTGGCTTTGCCCAGGTAACAGGGAAGGGAAGATTTTTGTTTGGGAATTGCAGTCAAGTCCGCCGGTTCTTATCGCAAGGTTTGTTTATCATGTTATAATGATGAGACGTTTTTATCTTAGAAAGTTTTTTTATGCTCAATTCATCACCTTTTCCAGGTTGTCGCATCCTCAATCGAAATCTCCAATCCGGCAAACTGCCGTGTCTTTTGATGGAAGGTAAATGCCATATTCTTATGTTGCTCTTTTGATGGAAGGTATTATCTTCTTCCCTATGTTTCTTTTCTCAAGCAGTTCCTTCTGTTATGCTGCAGTATTATTTTGAGTTGCTGTGAGGACGGCACAATATGGCGCTGGGACGATGTTACAAACGTGCCACCAGCTTAGCTTAGCCTCCATGACTGGTTTGGCCAGTCGTCGGAAAATAATTATTATTTTGCAAGGTTTTGAAAACCGGATCGGTCATCAAAGCGTTGTAGTCACTGGTTCACTGGTCTAACCGGTCTAACCAGTGGTTCAACCGAGAAAATCGTTTTAGAATAAAATAATAAATAAATAAATAAACATCCTAAAATATCTTCCAAATTTAAAACATTACACAAAAAATCATCAACCAAATTCATATGATCTTATCAAAATACAAACTCAAAAGTTATATAGTGAAAAAAATACTCAAAGGATTATCAATTTCAAAAGAATGTTGAGCTAGTTCAGTTAGAAAATGTTGATCATTCTGTGGTATTATGCTAACTGAACATGAACCTGAATCTTGCAAGATGACCTTTTCGGTTTAATCTTAGGCAGCGTTGCGTTCATCTGTTGTAAGAGAGCTCCCTTAGCAACAGATTCTTCTTGATGAGCAAGCCATAAACAAGATCTAGTGTTGTTTCCAAGTTGAGGTATCAACATAACAATTAACAAATAGTCATTGAATAAGAAAGCATAACATATCACCAACTACCTATACACTTTGACTCTCCTTCCACTACCATCATCATCATCATTCATCAGTTTATTTATATATGGCATTGGCAGGCAGCTAGGCTACTCATTCAGCAACAACCAGCATTTGATTTGATTTCCATTTTTAGCATTCAGCAACAACTATTACAAAACAGCAGCATAACAACAACAGCAGCTTAACAAGTTATTAATCACAAATTCCAAAGCTCAACAAGTTATTAATCACAAATTCCAAATTCAAAACACTGATCAGTGATCACACAATCGCAGTGCCATAACAAAACGGCAGCATAACAACAACAGCAGCACAATAAGGGGAAAAGAACAATGAAAGTCACAAAAGAAATTAGCAATCCTATTCCTGTTTTGTGCATTTAATTACTCATAAACAAAACTCAACACAGAACAACACAAAGAACAAAAACAGGACTAAAATGAATCAACTAATCAGTAATCATTCAATCCAAAACAGAGCTAATCATTCCATGATTCAAGTTTCAATTAGTAGCACTAACAGAATCCCCAAAAAATCAATGTTCTGATCAGAACTAAGAACAGAGAAGGAATATTCATTAAGGTGTCCAAATCCTCATATCAAGTCTTCAGCCACTAGCAAACCCAGAACACAAAAACACAATAAACAAAACTTTTGATTCTAAAACTAATAAATCTCCAAAAAAATCTAGACCGATTTAAATACTCACTATTTTCAACAAAAACTAAGGCATATCAACCCTCAAATTCACATGAAGTTCACCATTTTAGAAACAAGTTCACATTTTGGTACCTATTGGAACAGGTGACAGCAAACTAAGTCCAACCAACTTCATCTCCTTCCCACTTTAGAATCCGGCCATTGGCAATGTTGGTATATGGCCCTCCGCCGTGACAATCGAATACGAGACTCTCAGGACCAAGGGCTCCGGTGACGTGGAGGAGGCGCGCGACGTTGAGGAGTGAGCAGTTTGGGCAGAGTGTGAGGAAGATCTGTTGAGTGCGACGGACAATGGCGATCAGGCGACGGACACGATGACTGACGACGGCAGAAGTGCGGCTGAGAAGACGAAAACCAGACGCGAATGTCTATCTCAACGAAGAAGCTGCAATTGGTGAGACTGTGAGAATGAACAGGGGTTGGAGACCTGGAGCACGACGACAGCGCGATGGACGGCGGTAGTGCCTCGCTCCCTGCGCCGGTAGTGGAGGTTAGATGGCTAGGGTTTGTTTGAGGGCAAAACCAAAAAGCTCTGAAGAGAAAACATGTGAGGAGGGTTTGTTGGACTGTTGGGGAAAGGGGGGGGGGGTGAGTGAGTGAGTGAAGGGGCTGAACGAACGTGGGTTTTTTCGTTTTTATTTCCTTTTTTGTTTAAAAAAAAAACAGTGCGTTTATTAAGACCCGGCCAGTTACCGGTCCGGTCCGATCGACCGGTTCTCGACCGGTTCAGAGGTTTTCGAACGATTTGCAGATGGGTGGTTATTAGTAGCAGATCGGATCGTTTTCATTGCCGGTTCTCGGTTCGACCGGTTCAACTGGCTAATCCGGTCCAATTTTCAGAACCATGATAACAGCTATATCAATTATTATTATTATTTTAAAAATATATATAAAAACTCCTAAAAGTTCTCTATTTTTTTAAATTAGTTTATTTATGTATAAAAAAATTTAAGTAAATATCGATTTTCTGAGAAATAAAAATTTAAAAACTAGTTTGTTAAATAAAAATTATTAAAAACTAAGTATTTAACAAATAAAATTGTTTGGACAGAGGGTAAGGATAGTTTGTGGGAGAAAAAGTGTGACTAATGAGCATTGTAAGAGTAGATTGTTCATGAAAGGTTTATCAAAGAGAGACATGTTAACGAAATGAATTTAATTAGAGAGTTAATTTTTTTACTTAATAATATCAACAAATTTCTTAAATTATTTTTTATCCTAAATTCTAAACTTTATATCCAAAATTTAAAATTCGTAATCCTAATTTTAGACACTAATTCTTTTAAAAGATCAAAATTTTTTAAAAAATAATTTTACAATAAAAAATTTACTAATATTAACTAATTAAAATTTTATTTTTTAATTAAAAACTTGTTTCTATTTATTCATCACGGCCTACAATTCCTTGATTGCCAGTCAATGACGAACTCCAACATTTAATAATGAATGTAACTGCATCCAAAATAATGAAATATCCAGCAGCAGCATCACCAAAAATGTGATCATACTACAAACACAATATACTATCCAACCTCTTACTCATCGAATGACTTTGGCATTCTCATCAACAACTTTGATGAGAATAACCCCAAAGTCACCATTATCAAATCATCTTACAACTGAGTATCAAGTATCAACGAAACATACACCAACAATCTTCCTTGTGATTTAGCACCATTGATTAATGCCAGAGTTCCTATTTTCACTCCATCATTGATTAGTCAAACTGCACGCATTAATGTATAGCAGTATACAAGTGCATAAGGTAATAGTTGACAATAAATGAGACTGGGAACAGAACTAATGGCAGTGAAATGAATACTAACCGCTAAAGTAAATAATTAATGTTCCATTTTTTGGGTTTACATGACACAATGATGAATGAATAAAACAATAGAGTCTACGTGAGGCTAAAATTTTTATATATGATTAATTTTAATGTAAAATATAAAAGTATTTGATTATTTTAGTGTTTTACATAATTGTGATAATAGCACATGACGTTTTGTAATAAAAATAAATTTTTAATTATAAAAAGACAAAATGTAACTCACGTTTTGTAATAAAAAATATTATTTTAATTATTAAAACACAAAACGTCATAAACGTTTTGATAAAAAATATTATTTTAGTTGTAAAAACACAAAACGTTATTGACATTTTGTAAATAACCATAACACTATTTAACACATAGTTTGGTCCATCATAAATATGATTTTACACTTAGTAATACAATATAAAAAATAAAAAGTTCTCTACGGGGAAAAAATGGCAGTGAACTTTAAGTTTCAGTGTTTCCCTGCTTTTTTAAAAATAAATAAATAACTAAATTAAATTAATTAAAATAATTCCTCCAATAAAAATACAGGACTAGTGAAGTCAAGTCAAGTCAAGTCAACGAGTGCGCATTATCCACGCAGCTAGGAATAGCGGAAGAAGCGCACGATAGCCTCCATGGAACTCCGGTGCGCCGTTCACGATCCTCGGTGGCTCGTTGCCAAGCCTCACCGGTTTCGGATACACCTTCACACCCCCATTGTTAATTTCCACATTTGCCCCTCCCCACATACCGTGTCGCTTCGTGTACCAAAACAAGATCTTGTACTTCACCGCGGTCGCAAAATCCACCCGGAAATACACCTTCCCGTCCATCCCCGCCGCCGGCGTAGGGTTTCCGACGAAGGAGGCAGAGCTAGGCTTATGCGCCTTCTTCTGGCGGCCCTGGTAGAAAGGAGCGACGGCGGTGGAGTTGGAGAGTAGGCGCGTGGTATTTTGGGAGAGGAAGACGGAGATGTTGACCCGAACGGCGTCGTATTTGATCCCTTTGTCTTTGTTAGGGTTCGTGAACTTCATTTTGAATAAAACAGTGTCGTTTTTTGTTGTTGACGGAAGGGATCTGTTGAGGGCAGGAACGTAAATTGACTCGAGATAGAATTTTGGTTGGTCAACACGGAGGGAGAGCCAGAAGAAGAGGGCGGTGAGGCCCATGGTTATTATGAAGCTGAAGCAGCATGAGCAGCAGCTGTGTTGCTCCGCCATCTGCCGTGGTGGGGGTGGTGGTGACACCGCCGGGAATCTAGAGAGAGAGAGAAAGAGAGGGAAGGAAAAAATGTAGAGATAGAGTTTTGACTGTTGAGTGCGTGCGGGGTTTCTTTATTTGCTGCAGCTTTTTATTTTTATTTTTTTAACGGCTTCCTCAAAGAGAATATATACGGACCGAGAATCAAATTTAAAAGAAATTGCGCAATTTTATTTTATTTTTAATTTTTTATTCAAAGTTTATAGTTTCTGACCAACTTTGTTTAATTTTGCTTTCTTTTTGTTCATTGTGTTTAAATATTCTATGTCTTGTTAACACTCCCTACTCTACTTAGTGAGTTAGTGTGTGTTTAGATTTCAGTTTGCAAAAGTGAGTTTGCATAAAATTGATTTTATAAAATTGATTTTGATGAAAAGTAAGTTTGGGTTACCGTGATTTATGTTTGTAATATTTGTATCAAAATTGATTATAGCAAAATAAATGTTGTTTGGATTATACTACTCAAAATCACTTTTAGATGAAAAATTATAAAAAAAAACATCAATTTAAATTATTTTTTTTATATACATGCAAAAACAGAACCTAACAAAAATAATATAAAAAATATTTATTATATAAATAAATAAATACAATAAAAAATATAAAAAAGAGTACTATAAATTTTATAATGTTAAACAAAAAAAATATTCTATAATTTTTCTAATATTACCCGTACTCTTTAATTTAGTATTATTTTGGACTATAAATTTTCATTATTTATGACTCTGTTGTTACTTATAATTAATTTTTTATTTATTTTGTCTTTTTTATAGAATCATAGTTTATATTATACAAAATTTTGATAATAAACGTAGTATATAATAATTACAATTACAAATTTTACAAAGTCAAAATAAAAAATAAAAAAATTAATATAAAACAAAGATAGAGTACATCAAAGAATAGAAAAAAAATCATACAGATAAAAAATAATAAAAATTTTATAAAACCAACAACATATATCATATGAGTTAATACTCAAAATCGTCCCCGAAAGATACCTCGATCTCCATATTAGTCCCCGAAAGATAAAGTTAATCAAAAGAGTCCCTGAAAGTTACACGAGTTAATCACGTTTGTCCTTCCGTTAACTCCGTTGGTGACCTGACTAACTCTTGCTGATGTGTGTGGTTAGCTTCCAACGTGGAAGAGGCCCACGTGTGATGACGTGTTGCTGACAAGGTAAGTTTGAGAAAACAGTTCAAATGAGTCCCTAAGTGTTTGAAACCTAATCCTAAATTCCACGATAAATAGGTCGCCTTCATCAATCAGATGGCCATATAGCTGGGTTCGTGTTCAAGTTGGTGGTTTGGGGCAACGATGGAGGCCGGAAATGGAGGCCGTGGTGGCGGTGTGTCGTTGTTCTCGAACGGGAGTAATGGTTCCAGCGCCTCAATGCGAAGCCGGAGGAAACCCATGAGGAATCATGTTTCTGTGGGTTGAAGGCTGCGATAAGAAAGTCGGGGACAGCGGAGAACCCAGATAGACTATTTCGTGCATGTCCAAGGTACCGGGTGAGTATTGTGTAAGATTTTAAGGGTTTTTGATGTTGTTTTGTGTGTTGGGATTTTGTTTGATTTTTTATTTTCTGATTTCTGAATTTTCAGAAGGGCAGTCACTGCAACTACTTTAAGTGGGTTGAGGATGATGAGTATGAAGGGATGGGCCAAGGTGCAACGAAGAAAGATTATGGGGCTGAGCTGCAGGTTGATAGTGACTGTGATGAATGGAGGTTGAAGGTGGCATGGAGACTGGGCAGCTTGGAAGCTGAAGTAAAAGCATTGAAAATGTTAATAGTTTTCCTGTTTGTGGTAGTTGTGCTTAATGTGATTGTTTGTAGTTTGTTGTGTCGTTCCAAGTAAAGCAAATTCCAAACACTTGATGGTGTAATGAGATGAATCCATTGAATGAGAATAGATGTTTCATTTGGTTGTTTTATATGAAGACAACACAATCCAATTGAAAGGTTCCAAAGCAATTCAGTTGACTATTAAAGTAACATGTACTAAGGAATGGACATAATCAGTAGTGAAAGTAGTGTTAAACATTGAGTAGATAATGTAAACATAGGAAACAGACCAGATCAAAGTCATAAGCTTTTACATGAGGATACATAACCTAAAAAGTATCCTAGACCAAAATAAAAGGGCATAGTACAACTTGCATTGACATAGATAACCAAAATGTAGATAATGTAACTCCAACTACCCTGTGCAAAATAACAGAAAGTATCCTCACACAAAAAAATGAGTTCAACCACAATACAATTCAACACTAATCAAAGTTATTTATCAATCTTTCTTGGGGGCTTGAAGGCGGGAGTAGGAACGAGGGTCATAAAGTCGGCCAGTTTTTTAGCAGTGGCTGAACTAGTCCCCTTGATTGTCTCAGCAGAGATAGCGACTGGTGCGGCTACAGTAGCTTTAGGAGACGACTGAATTCTGGCTTTCCCTTTAATGACCTTTAGTTTCGATGGCCTAGCAGCGAGTTGTTCCTACACAAATTAATGGTACATCTAGATTTAGATTTAGCTTATTAAATAAATGAGAGTTATGAAATAGCTAATGTTTAAAATGAATCACATATGGCTGATTACCTGTTGTGTTTCTTGGGTTGGTGGTATACTGTCACACTGGCTAACATCAATAACTGTCGGGGTCTGTGTTGGTGCTGGAGCTGGATTAGGTTCAGCTGGGACAGTAGTTGCTTCAGGGGCAGCCCCTTCTGCAGCAGGGGCAACCAGAGCTAGTTGTAGCTGCAGCTGCCTAGCATGCTCCTCAGCTTCGGTTGCTTTCTTTTTTGCACAGCTTCGCTTGTTGTGTCCTATCTCACTGCAATACATGCATCTGATAGGGTTGTATTTTCTCTTCATCTTTGTTTTTGACCCAGTGGGTTGTTCGTCCTTCTCTCTTCTCCTTTTCTTGGTTGGTCTTCTAGGCTTTGCTTTAAATGGTGGTGGGACGGGTGCTGGGTGTGGAGTTTTTTCCCACAGATCCTGACCTTTCACTGGATTCACATTGAAGCAATAAGTCTTCCTGTACGCTTCCATCTTCAACCAGTCGTGACAATAGTCTTCAGCACGTTTGTCATTCTTATCCTGTATAGCTGAGATTGCATGCATACATGGCATCCCTTACATAGATAAACCAATCATTATTTTAAACTCGTGCATAAAATTAAATTAGAGTAACTAAATGTTGAATTTTTTACCTGTTAGTTGCCAAAAACGACAGCTGCATGTATGCTTTCCCAGGTCAACCACCATATTGGTTGGCCAGCCATGAACTTCATACAGTTCTTCCTTTTCATCACCAGACCATTGAGGAGCCCAGTGGCTAGACAACGCTGTCATTGCTTAGTCTGCTCTGCTGAACAGGGGGGAGAATCCCTTGATAATTCTGTAGCTTCTTCCGATTGTCAACAATACTCTTCATTATGATTCTTCTTACTTCCTCAGCTAATGTCAGAATCGGCTTGCCCCTATCATGCTTGATTTTTGCGTTGAAAGACTCGCAAGCATTGTTGCATATGTTATCCACCTTTGGTAGTTCACTGAAGTGGGCCTTTGTCCATGCATCTTTTGGCCACTTCTCGAGATATTCCCATGCTTTTTGATTAATGAGCTTCACTCTGTTCATGTTTCTGTTGAATTCAACTGTTGTCCTAGACCGAGCACATTCCCAAACCATATCCTTCAGTTCAGTACTAGACCACTGTTTTGAGAAATTGTGCCATAAATGCCAGACGCAGAATCGATGGTGTACCCTGGGAAATACTTTCTGAACAGCTGGTATTAATCCCTGCAAGTTGAAACAAACACGAGAAGATAACATGCCAAATTCGTCCCTACGATAACTTCATTAAATCAAATACATCCCTCAATGTTACTTTATTAAATCAAAATAGTCCCAGTATTGTCTTATCAGAATCAAGAAAGTGCTAACCTTCTGCATGTCTGAAATGAAGCACCACTTATTCTCCCTGTAGTCTCCCAGATCATTGTGCAATAACTCAAGGAACCACTTTCAGTTGTCCTTGTTTTCAACACTGACTATGGCATAGGCAATCACAAGTATGTGATTATTAGCATCCTGCCCACAAGCTGTTAAAATCTGACCCCCATGTAGTGTTTTCAGAAACGCTCCATCAAGACCAATTAAGGGTCTGCAACCAGCCTTAAAACCCCTCTTGCAGGCATCAAGGCAAACATAAAAGCGATCAAACAGGGGAGGACTCTCAGGCATGGGGATAACAGACACTTGAACTGTGGAGCCGGGGTTACTAGTCAGCAACTCATTGGCATAGTCCCACACCAACCCATATTGAGCTATCTCATCACCCTCAACTATTTTCCTAGCGGCTTTCAAAGCTCTTGTAATGCATGTGCTATTGAGATAGACGTTGCACTTTCTAACAAACCAGTCATAAACCTCTCGATGCTTCATGGTTGGGTGTTTTCTAAGCTTAGGAACTAGTTTACTCAGAGTCCAGGTTTGGGTTGCAGCTCTGTTTTTCCTCCTTCTAGGACAAGTGTGATTATCTACTAGTGTCTTAATTTGCCAAGAACCATCTTGCTTATTACATGCACAGTAAACTACCCAGGGACAATCTTCGGACTTGCAGACAGCCCTAACTCTAACTTTGTCATTTTTTGAAAACAAAATATTTCTACCCCACTGGATTGTATAATCCCTAGTTGCTTGCATGAATTCAGACTTTGACTTAAATACCATACTCACCTCGAATTTCAACTCTCCAAACTTTGTTTTTTCATTGAACTGACGGTACACAGCTGGTGCTTCTTCATCAAACTCCAACACCTTATCAGAATCCTCTGAATGCCAGGAATCAGCATCTGAGGCAGCATCACTATCATCTAAATCTGCTAACAAAGAAGTTTAACACATTAGAAACCCTAATATTTGCATAATAATTTACGAAACAAGTAACCCTAATGGAATTAACATACCAGACTCAGAACTTTCTTCATCTTCAGACCCCTCATAGTTGGAATCATCGGTGTCTATCTCTTTATCAGCTAGTCTTTTCTTAGGGGGCTTCTGCTTTTCTCTGACTTCAGACCTGCTGTCTCTTTTTCCACTTCTTTTTCCCTTCCCAGAGTCACTGTCACTCTCACTGCTATAGAGGTTGTCTCCTACAACCTTTGGAGGCCTATACAGTTCAGCTTCAGTACTCTCATAAGAGTCATGAGAGTCAGTGTCATCTTCCTGGAGTTGAGCTTCCTTCACTTGTCTTCCAGATCTTGTGACTCTGCAGCCACTGCTAGTTTGTTTGTCCTTTGTCCCTTGTGAGTTATTGCCTGCCTCTGATGATGAATTTGATTGAGGTGGGACTGATTTGGCCTGATAACTGGTCTTCTTGGCCTCAGGAACAGGCTTCATGGGCTGAGCAGTTGTCTTCTTGGGCTGAGATGTTGTCTTCTTGGGCTGCTGGGCTGCTTTATTGGGCTGAGACATGGGCTTCACCTTTGGTTGACTGGGCTCAGATATGGGCTTCATTGTAGGATTGGGTTGTGACTTGGGCTGTGACTTGGGCTGTGAGGTTGTTCTGTTGGGGTGACAGGTTTGCTTCTGGGACTGAGGATCAATTCTTGTGGGTTTCTTCACAGGTTGGGAGCTGCACTTCCCCTGTTTCAACCTTGCTGCTTCCACATTCACTACTTCATCCTCAATCTGGTCTACTATACAAGGCTTAGAGATACAATGCTCCAGGTAGATATTGATCAGATTGTGGTTTCTCCTGCAATCCCTGCACATGGCAACCAAGTCTGCGTCTGTGACCAAGCTTCTCAACCCTGATGAAAGAGGAACTCCAGGATCTTTCCACCAACAACTTCCAACTTCAATGTAACCCAACTCCCTATAATAACCCCTTACAAAGAAGACGTCAAGCGTGTCTCCTTCAACCCCCATCAGCACCTCTGTATTATCGGGTTCGTATACCATATCTCCTTCAGCATTCTTCTTAAACAGTCCCCCATGGTGAAATACAAAGGTCATCGGAGGACCTTCCATCTACAAGCAGAAACAAGAAAACCTCCTTAGCCCACACAGATTGCAACTGCCTATTCTCAATCATAACATAAGAAACCCTAACCCCAAAACAAACATGCAACAACGAAAACTAACTCCCATTAACATCAAACACCCATAACACAATATCATCACAACGGCATTCAAAGCAATGTATTCTAACCTTAAACAACACTCACACAAACCCCTACCCCTAAAGACAGAGATATACAGAATGCCACCCCTAAGACATCAGCCTACAAACTGACTTCAAAAAAAAGGAAAAAACTTTAATGCTTACCTCTAACCATCACGCTTGCTTCTTCCACAAACAATGTTGCTAACAGCTGACGACCGCTCTTCTCAGTACCTACAACTACTCGGTTTTGATCGTCAGCCAACGAGGACAAACGTCGATGGCGATGTTCGAATGCAACGTGAAGGGGTTAGGGCATGGCTTGACGGAGACGAAACAATTTTGGAGCCAAACGTGGAGATACTCGTTATGGAAGAGGGTGACTCCACTCTGCAACGTTTTGAATCCACTATCTCCACGAAACGACGCCGATTCATGTCTATCTGGACATTCCCTCAAAACGGCGTCGTATTCCTTCTCTGCCAGCATGGCAGTTAACGTGCCACGTGAGCAGACGTTAGCCATGTCATCAAGCAAATTGACGGAAGGACGAACCTGATTAACTCGTGTAACTTTCGGGGACTCTTTTGATTAACTTTATCTTTCGGGGACTAATATGGAGATCGAGGTATCTTTCGGGGACGATTTTGAGTATTAACTCTATATCATATGAACAAAAAAATACAATAAAAACTAAATAAAATTCATATGAATAAAATAAATAAAAAAATAAAAAAATTTCATACACAACATAAATACAATGTAGTAAAAGATAAAAAAAAAGAATTTATATGAAAAAAAATAATTAAAAAATCATAAAAATTAATAAAAATACCTGAAAAATTATAGTACTACAAAAAATAAAAAAATCAATAATATTTGTCATATGAATAAAAGAAATACAATAAAATAAATAAAAAATTACATAAACAAAGTCAAACAAAAATAAAAAAATTCATAAAAAAATATACATATAAAAAATAGTATAAAAAATAATAAAAAAACTCATATAAAAACATAACATTAGAAATCGTAACACTAAAAATTAAAATATGAAAATGAGTACTAAAAATAATAAAAGAAATTAAAATATTCAATTTACTAGTGATTGAAACAAATCTGAACGATTTTGATGAAAAAAAAAGAAAGGAAGAATTATGAAAAAGTAGAAAGAACTACATAGAACTAAAATGAAGGGTAAGGTTGGTAAAAAAAAAATTTTTTTCTCACCTAATTTTCTAAAGATAATTAGCAACCATGAACGTGAAACGCAAAAGTTACAAATTTTAGCTTCTTCTCAATGTGGGTTTAGAGGCAGAATCGTTTCTGCGTTTAGAAAGAAAAAAATTGCCAAACATAAAAGTGAAACTTTCAAAAAGTTCAAACGCACTTTTTTCTTCGCCAACGCGTTTGTCAAACACACCCTTAATTAATATTTACGAGCCAATAAATTGTAGTTTAAATGGCTCCTAGATTCCCTCTTTTTCCCCTTATGTAATCGGGAAAAAGCTATATTACTTACCATACTAAAATTAATAACATCTTATTAATATAAAAAATAATTGAGGTGATAAACATAAAGCGGTCTTTTTTTACATATAGAACTCTCTTAAAATTTTATTTTTATCTAAATTTATGGTTTTAACTTTTAAGAACTAGATTGAATTGATTGGTTTGATCTAGTTAATTGAAAATTAATTATTAAATTAGTCTAATTCAAAATTAAAAAAAAAAAGTTACACTTTTAAATTTTGTTGTGATAAGAGTGCCTTATCACATCTTATGTGGATGTCCATTTTTCATAAGATACCGTTTCTCAAAAATGATTGTATTTAATATAGTTTGAAAAAGTAAAGCCTTGCACATGTATAAATAGAGACATAGGCCGAGGCTTTTGATATATATCAATAAAGCATTTCTTCTCTCTCTCTACGTACAATATAAAGCTTTTCTTTCTCTTTCTCTCTTCATATACTACAAATACAATATTAATACTAGAGTCTTTCATTTACACTTCTTTATTTTATCTTCCTTATTTAGTTATTTTATAACACGTTATCAGCACGAAACTCTAACGATATTTTAGGAAGACTTCAGGTAACAAATTTTCATTATGTCAAAACTCTTTCATCTTGAATATAATGCTTTTGATATATCTGGAAACAATTATTTATCATGGATACTATATGCTAAAATCCATCTTGATTCAATGGATCTTGGAGATACCATTAAGGCTGAAAATAATACATCCTAGAAGGATAAAGCCAAAGCTATGATTTTCCTTCATCGTCATCTTGACGTATGATTGAAAAATGAATATCCCACATTAAAAGATCATGCAGATATGTGGAAAGACCTTGAAGAAAGGTACAATCATCAAAAGACGGTGATACCTCCTCAAGCCCGATATGTTAGAGAAAACTTTCTCGACCTTCCATGCCTCGAATGTGCTCCTGCAGTAGCAATCGAAAAAAATAATTTAAAAAATATTCTGAGCTAATTTCTTACTTTCTTGTTGCTGAACGCAATAATGAGTTGCTCTTAAGAAATCATGAAGCGCGCCCAGCTGGCGCCGCCCCATTTCCTGAAGCAAATGCGGCAACTTATAACCCCAGAAGAGGTAAATGGCAAGATTTTGATAACAAGAAAAATTATGGAAGGAAAAGAAATTATGTTCACAAGAAAGGATCTCACCTGAAGTGGGATAAAGAAAGAAATAATGGGCAAAGTAAATCAATTGAGGATAAATGCTTCCGTTGTGGTGGAAAGGGCCATTGGTCGCGTACCTGTCGTACCCTAAGGCACCTAGTTGATCTTTATCAAGCATCCTTGAAAAGGGATGACAAAGGAAATGAAACAAATTTTGTTTCAAATAATGAAAATTCCACCACTCATTATGATGTATCTAATTTCTTTAAGGATTCTGAAGGAAATATTAGCTATTTGATCAATGATGGAATAGTTTGATATGTGTATTTGTTTGTTAAGTATTCATGTCAATAATTTCACTGTGCATGTACTTCTACTCATTTTATTATTATTTGTCTTTGAAGAAAAATGGCAAGAACATATTCTGAAGATATCCTTGCGGATAGTGCAAGTTCGCACACTATTCTTAAAAGTAATATAAAGCTTTTCTTTCTCGTTCTCTCTTCATATACTACAAATACAATATTAATATATAAATTATCATTATTACGGTAGAATATTAATATTAGTGAATATTAATATTAGAGTATTTCATTTACACTTCTTTATTTTATCTTTCTTATTTAGTTATTTTATAACAAATTTTTATTTTTATCGATTTGATGATCAATTAAATTTTTTTAAAAAAGAAGAGATTTCATTCAAAAAAAGTGGTCCAACGCATCAAAAGAGATTATGTTACAAATCTCTATTTAGTTTTAAAAACTTTAGCTAAATTTTAGATTTTTTGTCCCATAAAAAAAAAACTTGCCATTTTGCTATTTTGGAATCTCATCCCTGACTGTGAAGTTTTTTTGTTGTTGATGGGTTAATTTACTTGAACCTGCATTTGATAATTCATATTTTGTTAATTGAAAATCCAAGAATCGATGTGTGAAAAGTGTTGCTTGAGCTTTAGGGGAGACACTCAAGAACTCGAATGAATTGGAGAAAGCTTTTTCCCATTCTCAGTGTGAAAAAAAATGCAAAAATAAAAAATGTGATTTAATTAACTTTCTCTGGTATAAGTTAGTCTATTTATACATAATTTCAAAGAGTAACTAACTGGCTAATGATAAATATGCTAACAAACCAACAAACTTCTATACTATTTAACACATGTATGCAGTAAAGTGAGAAAGGCATGGATGTCAAGTCACACCCTCTCTCAAGTCAGGCACATGTATGTTAGGGAGCCTAAACTTGCGATGACAAGATGCAAATAGTTTGGGATTGAGTGTTTTGGTCAGGATATCAGCAGGTTATTCTACAGATTTAATGGGTAGCAATTTGGTCACATTCTCCTTTGCTTTAGTACGAACTATATGGCAATCTGCTTCGATGTGTTTTGTTCTCTTATGAAACACCAAATTGACAGCAATGTGTAATGCTACTTGGCTATCACAATATATAACAATTGGCTTTGTAAGTGGCAGCTTGAGTTCAACCATGATGAATACAATTCATTAAGCTTCACAGGTGGCTGCTGTGAGAGCTATATATTCAGCCTCAACTGAGAATCTTGCCACCACATTCTGCTTCTTGCTCTTCCATATGATGAGACTCATGAAGGTTGTAGTAGGCTTAGAGAAGGGGGGGGTTTGAATCTATGCCTTTCTTGAAGTCACTTAAATAACCCCTTTTCAATTAAACTTGTAATTCTGATTCTGTTTGAACTTAGCAGCGAAAATTTATGAGAGAATTTATTTTTATCTCATGAATATCATAAAACAGAACATAGCAGAGAAGAGAAAAGTTAACACCAGCATGTATCCTGGTTCGGTTGCCTTGTGCTATGCAACCTACGTCCAGTTTCCTCCACAACAAAGGAGGAATTTTCACTATAGTTAAAAGTATTACATACATACCAATTCCACAGGATTGACCCAATCCTTTCACACTCAAGTTCTAACTTAACTTGACATTGGCTATGTTAATACCTAACTCTTCACTCTTAGTGCTAACCCAACTAAGGAAGGGATACCTCACAGGTACAAGATACAAGATACAAGACACAGACATACCTAAAGAAATCTGAAAATAACTCTAGGCTTTTCTCTCAAGTGTATCTCTCAGCCTCTTTCCACTCATGACTTTTACTTGAGCTCTCTCAATATGCCTTTTCACTCAAGAAATTACAGAAAGATAAACATTGAAAAGTAAAATACAATCTGCAATAACATGAAGGAGATTGACTTCATCAACAACCTCTTTGCTATGTGATAAACCAGATTTGCATGTCTCTGATTCAGTTCTTCATTTTTGGCGGAATGCTTCTTTGAAAGAGAGCACTGTCCAAGTAGAGAAACTTCTTCAGAGAAATTCTTCACAGAACAAAACCACAATACACTAGGTTATCTCTCCTTACTTATGAATGAACAGAAAATCTTCTTTTATTCCCTTGCATGTTGCTGGGTTCTTCTTCCTAGGTCAACTCTTTGAGCACTGTGCTTCACCAACTGATGAGCGGATAATTTATACGCTTTTTGGCATTATTTTTACATAGTTTTCAGTATAATCTAATTAGTTTTTAGTATATTTTTATTAGTTTTTAATTAAAATTCACATTTCTGGACTTTACTATGAGTTTGTATGTTTTTCTTTGATTTCAGGTATTTTCTGGCTGAAATTGAGGGACCTGAGCAAAAATCTGATTCAGGCTGAAAAAGGACTGCAGATGCTGTTGGATTCTGACCTCTCTTCACTCAAAGTGGATTTTCTGGAGCTACAGAACTCCAAATGGCGCGCTCTTAATTGCGTTGGAAAGTAGACATCCAGAGCTTTCCATCAATATATAATAGTCCAGACTTTGTCCGAGTTTAGATGACGTAAACTGATGTTCAACGCCAGTTCCATGCTGCATTCTGGAGTTAAACGCCAGAAACAGGTTGCAAAGTGGAGTTAAACGCCATAAACAGGTTACAAACTAGCGTTCAACTCTAAGAAAAGCCTCTACACGTGTAAAGCTCAATGCTCAACCCAAGCACACACCAAGTGGGCCCCGAAAGTGAATTTCTGCATCATTTACTTATCTCTGTAAACCCTAGTGACTAGTTTAGTATAAATAGGACTTTTTACTATTGTATTTACATCTTTTGGAATATCTTTAATCTATCTCTGGACGTTTAGTTCTTAGATCAATGGGGGCTGGCCATTCGGCCATGCCTGGACCTTCATCACTTATGTATTTTCAACGGTAGATTTTCTACACACCATAGATTAAGGTGTGGAGCTCTGATGTTCCTCATGAATTAATACAAAGTACTACTGTTTTTCTATTCAATTCAAGCTTATTCCGATTCTAAGATGTTCGTTCGCACCCAAGAACATGATGAATGTGATGATTATGTGACGCTCATCATCATTCTCACTTATGAACGCGTGCCTGACAAACACTTTCGTTCTACATGCAAACAAGCTAGAATGAGTATCTCTTAGATATCTAATACAGGGGACCGAGTCCGAGATATTAGAATCTTCGTGGTATAAGTTAGAACCCATGGATGGCCATTCTTGAGATCCAGAAAGTCTAAACCTTGTCTGTGGTATTCCGAGTGGGATCTGGGAAGGGATGACTGTGACGAGCTTCAAACTCGCGAGTGCTGGGCGTAGTGACAGATGCAAAAGGATGATGAATCCTATTCCAGTATGATCGAGAACCTCCAGATGATTAGCCATGCAGTGACAGCGCATCGGACCATTTTCACAGAGAGGATGGGATGTAGCCATTGACAACGGTGATGCCCTACATAAAGCTTGCCATGGAAAGGAGTAGGATTGATTGGATGAAGACAGCAGGAAAACAGAGGTTCAGAGGAACAAAAGCAT
Organism: Arachis hypogaea; assembly: GCF_003086295.3. Lineage (NCBI taxonomy): Eukaryota > Viridiplantae > Streptophyta > Magnoliopsida > Fabales > Fabaceae > Arachis > Arachis hypogaea. The sequence continues at coordinate 15,761,994 of NC_092053.1, read as the reverse complement.
CTCTATATGCTTATCTGAAATTCTCACCAATGAATTACATAAGTATCTCTATCTTTATTTTCTGTTTAATTATTATTATTATTCAAAAACTCCATAACCATTTAATATCCGTCTGACTGAGATTTACAAGATGACCATAGCTTGCTTCATACCAACAATCTCCGTGGGATTCGACCCTTACTCACGTAAGGTATTACTTGGATGACCCAGTGCACTTGCTGGTTAGTTGTATCGAAGTTGTGAACGAAAAAGAATTTGAGACTGAGAACGTGCGTACTGAGTTTTTGGCGCCGTTACTAGAGATCACAATTTTGTGCACCAAGTTTTTGGCGCCGTTGCCGGGGATTGTTGGAGTTTGGACAACTGACGGTTGATCTTGTTGCTCAGATTAGGTAATTTTATTTTAATTTTAAGTTTTTGTTTTTATTCTTTTAATTTTCGAAAAATTTCAAAAAAAAAAATTTAAATTAATTTATGTTCTTCAAAATTTTTAAGAATGAATTCTAGTGTTTCATGAAAAATGTTGAAGCCTGGCTGGCTGTAAAGCCATGTCTAAATTCTTTTGGACTGAGACTTCAACTAATCACTTCAATGCATGTAATGCCCTGCTGAAGCTTGGCTGGCCATTGGCCATGTCTAGTGTTTTGGACCGGAGCTTTCACTGAAAGCTTGGGTGGCTAGTGAGCCATGTCTAATTCCTGGACTGAAGCTTTAGACTAAGAGTGCAAGATTCCTGGAATTCATATTAAAAATTTTTGAAATCCTTATTTTTCTTTTCTAAATAATTTTTGAAAAATACCAAAAAAATTATAAAATAAAAAAAAATCAAAAATATTTTGTGTTTCTTGTTTGAGTCTTGTGTCAATTTTTAAGTTTGGTGTCAATTGCATACATTTAATTTTCTTTCAATTTTCGAAGAACACATGCATTGAGTCTCTTTCTTGTTCTTCATGATCTTCAAGTTGTTCTTGATGAATTTCCTTATTTGATCTTTGCATTTTCATGTTTTGCATCTTTTCTTGTTTTTCATATGCATTCTTGCATTCATAGTGTCTAAAAATTAAAAATTTCTAAGTTTGGTATCTTGCATGTTTTCTTTTCTTGAAAATCTTTCAAAAAATAAAGTCTTGATGTTCATCTTGATCTTCAAAGTGTTCTTGGTGTTCATCTTGACATTCATAGTGTTCTTGCATGCATTGTGTGTTTTGATTCATAATTTTTATGTTATGTGTTATTTTTCATGTTTTTCTCTTTCCTCATTAAAAATTCAAAAAAAAATATCTTTCCCTTTTTTCTCTCATAAATTTTCGAAAATTTGAGTTGGCTTTTTCAATTTTTTAAATCTAGTTGTTCCTTATGAGTCAAATCAAATTTTCAATTTGAAAATCTTATCTTTTTCAAAATCTTTTTCAAAAATCAAATCTTTTTCATTTTTCTTATTTATTTTCGAAAATTTTAAAAATATTTTTCAAAAATATTTTTCTAAATTTTATCTCATAATTTTCGAAAATATTATCAACAATTAATGTTTTGATTCAAAAATTTCAAGTTTGTTACTTGCTTGTTAAGAAAGATTCAAACTTTAAGTTCTAGAATCATGTCTAGTGATTACTTGTGAGTCAAGTCATTAATTTTGATTTTAAAAATTTCAAATCTTTTTCAAACAAATCTCTTTCAATCATATCTTTTCAAAATTTGATTTCAAAATCTTTTTCTAACTTCTTATCTTCTCAAATTTAATTTTCAAATCTTCTTAATATCTTTTCAATCATATCTTTTTAATCATATCTATTTTCAAAATAAATTTCTATCATATCTTTTTAAATCTTATCTTTTTCAAAAATTTGATTTTAAAATATCTTTTCTAACTTCTTATCTTCTTATCTTTTTAAAATTGATTTTCAAATCTTTTTCAACTAACTAATTGACTTTTTGTTTGTTTCTTATCTTTTTCAAAACCACCTAACTACTCTTCCATATCCAATTTTCGAAAACACTTCCCTCTTTTTCAAATTTTCTTTTTAATTAACTAATTGTTTTAATTTTAATTTAATTTGATTTCAATTTTAATTTTCGAATTTCATCTTTAAATTTTAATTTTAATTTAATTAGTTTTCGAAAACTTCTCTCTCTCATCTGCTTCTATTTATTTAATTACTTACTAACACTTCTTTTCATCTCATATCTCTGCTCCTATCCTCACCCTTGTGTTTGGATTATCCATTCTTCTTCACTCTTATTCCCTTTCTTCTTCTACTAACAATAAGGAACCTCTTTACTGTAACATAGATGATTCCTCTTCTTTTCTTGTTCTCTTCTCTTTCATATGAGCAGGAACAAGAAAAATGACATTCTTGTTGAAGCTGATCCAGAACCTGAAAGGACTCTGAAGAGAAAACTAAGAGAAGCTAAATTACAACAACCCAGAGACAACCTTACTGAAATTTTCGAACAAGAAAAGGAGATGGCAGATGCACCTAACAACAATAATGCAAGGAGGATGCTTGGTGATTATACTACACCTACTTCCAAGTTTGACGGAAGAAGCATCTCAATCCCTACCATTGGAGCAAATAATTTTGAGCTGAAACCTCAATTAGTTGCTCTAATGCAACAGAACTGCAAATTCCATGGACTTCCATCAAAAGATCCCTATCAGTTTTTAACTGAGTTCCTGCATATCTGTGAGACTGTTAAGACTAATGGAGTAGATCCTGAAGTCTACAGGCTCTTGCTTTTCCCTTTTGCTGTAAGAGATAGAGCTAGAACATGGTTGGACTCACAACCTAAAGATAGCCTGAACTCTTGGGATAAGCTGGTCACGGCCTTCTTGGCTAAATTCTTTCCTCCTCAAAAGCTGAGCAAGCTTAGAGTGGATGTTCAGACCTTCAAGCAAAAAAATGGTGAATCCCTCTATGAAGCTTGGGAAAGATACAAGCAGATGACCAAAAGGCGTCCTCCTGACATGCTTTCAGAATGGACCATTTTGGATATATTCTATTATGGTCTGTTTGAGTTCTCCAAGATGTCACTGGACCATTCTGCAGGTGGATCCATTCACCTAAAGAAAACGCCTGCAGAAGCTCAAGAACTCATTGACATGGTTGCAAATAATCAATTCATGTATACTTCTGAGAGAAATTCAGTGAATAATGGGATGCCTCAGAAGAAGGGAGTTCTTGAAATTGATGCTCTGAATGCCATATTGGCCCAGAACAAAGTGTTGACTCAGCAAGTCAACATGATTTCCCAAAGTCTGAATGGATGGCAAAGTGCATCCAACAGTACTAAAGAGGCATCTTATGAAGAAGAAGCTTATGATCCTGAAAACCCTGCAATAGCAGAGGTAAATTATATGGGTGAACCTTATGGAAACACCTATAATTCATCATGGAGAAATCATCTAAATTTCTCATGGAAGGATCAATAAAAGCCTCAACAAAGCTTTAATAATGGTGGAAGAAACAGGCTCAGCAATAGCAAGCCTTTTCCATCATCTTCTCAGCAACAGACAGAGAACTCTGAACAAAATAACTCTAATTTAGCAAACTTAATCTCTGATCTGTCCAAGGCCACTCTAAGTTTCATGAGTGAAACAAGGTCCTCCATAAGAAATTTGGAGGCACAAGTGGGCCAGCTGAGTAAGAAAATCACTGAAACACCTCCTAGTACTCTCCCAAGCAATACAGAAGAGAATCCAAAGAGAGAGTGCAAGGCCATTGATATAACAATCATGGACGAACCCACAAAAGAGGAAGAGGACGTGAATCCCAATGAGAAAGACCTCCTGGGACGTGCAGTGATCAACAAGGAATTTCTCTTTGAGGAACCAAAGGACTCTGAGGCTCATCTAGAGACCATAGAGATTCCAATGAACCTCCTTATGCCCTTCATGAGCTCTGATGAGTATTCTTCTTCTGAAGAAAATGAGGATGTTGCTGAAGAGCAAGTTGCCAAGTACCTTGGTGCAATCATGAAGCTGAATGCCAAATTATTTGGTAATGAGGCTTAGGAAGATGAACCTCCCTTGCTCATCAATAAACAGAGTGATCTGGATCAACTGACATTGCCTCAGAAGAAACAGGATCCTGGAAAGTTCTTAATACCTTGTACCATAGGCACCATGACCTTTGAGAAGGCTCTGTGTGACCTTGGGTCAGGGATAAACCTCATGCCACTCTCTGTAATGGAGAAACTGAGAATCTTTGAGGTACAAGCTGCCAGAATCTCATTAGAAATGGCAGACAACTCAAGAAAACAGGCTTATGGACAAGTAGAGGACATGCTAGTAAAGGTTAAAGGCCTTTACATCCCTGCTGATTTCATAATCCTAGACACTGGGAAGGATGAGGATGAATGCATCATCCTTGGAAGACCTTTCCTAGCCACAGCAGGAGCTGTGATAGATGTTAACAGAGGAGAATTAGTCCTTCAATTGAATGAGGACTACCTTGTGTTTAAGGCCCAAGGCTATCCTTCTGTGACAATGGAGAGGAAGCATGAAAAGCTTCTCTCAATACAGAATCAAACAAAGCCCCCACAATCAAACTCTAAGTTTGGTGTTGGGAGGCCCCAGCCAAACTCTAAGTTTGGTGTTGAATCCCCACATCCAAACTCTAAGTTTGGTGTTGGGAGTCTATAAAATTGACCTGATCACCTGTGTGGCTCCGTGAGAGCCCACTGTCAAGCTATTGACATTAAAGAAGCGCTTGTTGGGAGGCAACCCAATTTTTATTTATTTAATTCTATTTTTATTTTTATTGTTCTTTTATGTTTTATTAGGTTCATGATCATGTGGAGTCACAAAATAAATACAAAAATTAAAAACAGAATCAAAAACAGCAGAAGAAAAATCACACCCTGGAGGAAGGACTTACTGGCGTTCAACGCCAGAACAGAGCATGGATCTGGCGTTGAATGCCAGAAACAAGCAACATCTTGGCGTTTAAACGCCAGGAATACACCCTGAGAAGAGCTGGCGCTGAACGCTAGAAACATGCTGCACATGGGCGTTGAACGCCCAGAACAAGCATCACTTCGGCGTTTAAACGCCAGAAATGCATGCAAAGGCATTTTGCATGCCTAATTGGTGCAAGGATGTAAACCCTTGACACCTCAGGATCTGTGGACCCCACAGGATCACTTCAGGATTTGTAGACCCCACAGAATCCCCACCTACCTCCACTCATATTCTCCCCTCTTCTTATTCATCCTCTCTTCCCAATAAACACCCTTCCCCAAAACCCTTCACCAATCATCTCAATCTCTCTTCCCTATTACCAACTACCACCACTCACATCCATCCACTCTTCTCCATAAACCCCACCTACCTTCAAAATTCAAAATCACTTTCCCACCCAAACCCACCCACTATGGCCGAACCTACTCCCTCCACCCTCACTTTATAAATCCCTCCATCCTCCTTCATTTTCACACAACACAACCCTATCTTCTATACCTTGGCCGAATACACCTCCCCCTCACTCTCCTCCATATTTTCTCTTCTTCTACTTCTTTTCTTTCTTCTCTTGCTCGAGGGCGAGCAATATTCTAAGTTTGGTGTGGTAAAAGCATAAGCTTTTTGTTTTTCCATTACCATTGATGATACCTAAGACCGGAGAAACCTCTAGAAAAGGGAAAGGGAAGACAAAAGCTTGCACCTCCGAGTCATGGGAGATGGAAAGATTCATCTCCAAAGCCCATCAAGACCACTTCTATGATGTTGTGGCCAAGAAGAAGGTGATCCCCGAGGTCCCTTTCAAACTCAAGAAAAATGAGTATCCGGAGATCCGACATGAGATCCAAAGAAGAGGTTGGGAAGTCCTAACCAACCCCATTCAACAAGTCGGAATCCTAATGGTTCAAGAGTTCTATGCAAACGCATGGATCACTAGGAACCATGATCAAAGTGTGAACCCGAATCCAAAGCATTGGCTCACTATGGTTCGGGGGAAATACTTAGATTTTAGTCCGGAAAATGTAAGGCTGGCATTCAACCTACCAATAATGGAAGAAAACGCACGCCCCTACACAAGAAGAGTCAACTTTGATCAAAGGTTGGACCAAGTCCTCATGGACATATGTGTGGAAGGAGCTCAATGGAAGATTGACTCAAAAGGCAAACCGGTTCAGCTGAGAAGATTGGACCTTAAGCCTGTAGCTAGAGGATGGTTGGAGTTCATTCAACGCTCAATCATTCCCACTAGCAACCGGTCTGAAGTTACTATAGACCGGGCCATCATGATCCATAGTATCATGATTGGGGAGGAAGTAGAAGTTCATGAGATTATACCTCAAGAACTCTACAAGGTGGCTGATAAGTCCTCCACTATGGCAAGGTTGGCCTTCCCTCACCTCATTTGCCATCTATGCAATTCGGCTGGGATTGACATAGAGAGAGATATCCTCATTGATGAGGACAAGCCCATCACTAATAAAAAGATGGAGCAAATAAGAGAGCCTATTCATGGATCTCAAGAGACACATGAAGAAGCTCATCACCAAGAAATCCCTGAGATGCCTCAAGGGATGCACTTTCCTCCACGGAATTTTTGGGAGCAAATCAACACCTCCCTAGGAGAATTAAGTTCCAACATGGGACAACTAAGGATGGAGCACCAAGAGCACTCCATCATCCTCCATGAAATTAGAGAAGATCAAAAAGCAATGAGGGAGGAGCAACAAAGACAAGAAAGAGACATAGAAGAGCTCAAGGACATCATTGGTTCTTTAAGAAGAAAACGCCACCATCACTAAGGTGGACTCATTCCTTGTTCTTAAATTTTCTGTTTTTCATTTTTTATGTTAAATGTTTATCTATGTTTGTGTCTTCATTACATGATCATTAGTTTTTAGCAACTATGTCTTAAGGCTATGAGTAATCCCATAAATCCATCACCTCTCTTAAATAAAAAATGTTTTTAATTCAAAAGAACAAGAAGTACATGAGTTTCGAATTTATCCTTGAAGTTAGTTTAATTATTTTGATGTAGTGACAATACTTTTTGTTTTCTGAATGAATGCTTGAACAGTGCATATGTCTTTTGAAGTTGATGTTTATGAATGTTAAATATGTTGGCTCTTGAAGAATAATGAAAATGAGACATGTTATTTGATAATCTGAAAAATCATAAAAATGATTCTTGAAGCAAGAAAAAAGCAGTGAATACAAAAGCTTGCAGAAAAAAAAGAGAAAGAAAAATAGCGAAAAAAAAGAGAAAGAGAAAGAAAAAGTAAGCAGAAAAAGCCAAAAGCTCTTAAAACAAAAAGGCAAGAGCAAAAAGCCAATAGCCCTTAAAACCAAAAGGCAAGGGTAATAAAAAGGATCCAAGGCTTTGAGCATCAGTGGATAGGAGGGCCTAAAGGAATAAAATCCTGGCCTAAGCGGCTAAACCAAGCTGTCCCTAACCATGTGCTTGTGGCGTGAAGGTGTCAAGTGAAAACTTGAGACTGAGCGGTTAAAGTCAAGGTCCAAAGCAAAAAGAAGAGTGTGCTTAAGAACCCTGTACACCTCTAATTGGGGACTTTAGCAAAGTTGAGTCACAATCTAAAAAGGTTCACCCAATTATGTGTCTGTGGCATTTATGTATCCAGTGGTAATACTAGAAAACAAAGTGCTTAGGGCCACGGCCAAGACTCATAAAGTAGCTGTGTTCAAGAATCAACATACTGAACTAGGAGAATCAATAACACTATCTGAATTCTAAGTTCCTATAGATGCCAATTATTCTGAACTTCAATGGATAAAGTGAGATGCCAAAACTATTCAAGAGGCAAAAAGCTACAAGTCCCGCTCATCTGATTGGAGCTAAGTTTCATTGATATTTTAGAATTCATAGTATATTCTCTTCTTTTTATCCTATTTGATTTTCAGTTGCTTGGGGACAAGCAACAATTTAAGTTTGGTGTTGTGATGAGCGGATAATTTATACGCTTTTTGGCATTGTTTTTACATAGTTTTCAGTATAATTTAATTAGTTTTTAGTATATTTTTATTATTTTTTAATTAAAATTCACATTTCTTGACTTTACTATTTGTTTGTGTGTTTTTCTATGATTTTAGATATTTTCTGGCTAAAATTGAGGGACCTGAGCAAAAATCTGATTCAGGCTGAAAAAAGACTGCAGATGCTGTTGGATTCTGACCTCTCTGCACTCAAAGTGGATTTTCTGAAGCTACAGAACTCCAACTGGTGCGCTCTCAATTGCGTTGGAAAGTAGACATCCAGGGCTTTTCAGCAATATATAATAGTCCATACTTTGTCCGAGTTTAGATGACGTAAACTGGCGTTCAACGCCAGTTCCATGCTGCATTCTGGAGTTAAACGCCAGAAACAGGTTGCAAAGTGGAGTTAAACGCCAGAAACAGGTTACAAACTGGCGTTCAACTCCAAGAGAAGTCTCTACACGTATAAAGCTCAATGCTCAGCTCAAGCACACACCAAGTGGGCCCCAGAAGTGGATTTCTGCATCATTTACTTATCTCTGTAAACCCTAGTGACTAGTTTAGTATAAATAGGACTTTTTACTATTGTATTTACATCTTTTGGAATATCTTTAATCTATCTCTGGATGTTTAGTTCTTAGATCAATGGGGGCTGGTCATTCGGCCATGCCTGGACCTTCATCACTTATGTATTTTCAATGGTAAAGTTTCTACACACCACAGATTGAGGTGTGGAGCTCTGCTGTTCCTCATGAATTAATACAAAGTACTACTGTTTTTCTATTCAATTCAAGCTTATTCCGATTCTAAGATGTTCGTTCGCACCCAAGAACATGATGAATGTGATGATTATGTGACGCTCATCATCATTCTCACTTATGAACGCGTGCCTGACAAACACTTCTGTTCTACATGCAAACAAGCTAGAATGAGTATCTCTTAGATATCTAATACAGGAGACCGAGTCTGAGATATTAGAATCTTCATGGTATAAGTTAGAACCCATGGATGGCCATTCATGAGATCCGGAAAGTCTAAACCTTGTCTGTGGCATTCCGAGTAGGATCTGGGAAGGGATGGCTGTGACGAGCTTCAAACTCGCGAGTGCTGGGTGTAGTGACAGACGCAAAAGGATGATGAATCCTATTCCAGTATGATCGAGAACCTCCAGATGATTAGCCATGCAGTGACAGCGCATCGGACCATTTTCACAGAGAGGATGAGATGTAGCCATTGACAACGGTGATGCCCTACATAAAGCTTGCCATGGAAAGGAGTAGGATTGATTGGATGAAGACATCAGGAAAGTAGAGGTTCAGAGGAACGAAAGCATCTCTATACGCTTATCTGAAATTCTCACCAATGAATTACATAAGTATCTCTATCTTTATTTTCTGTTTAATTATTATTATTATTCGAAAACTCCATAACCATTTAATATCCGCCTGACTGAGATTTACAAGATGACCATAGCTTGCTTCATACCAACAATCTCCGTGGGATTCGACCCTTACTCACGTAAGGTAATACTTGGACGACCCAGTGCACTTGTTGGTTAGTTGTATCGAAGTTGTGAACGAAAAATAATTTGAGACTGAGAACGTGCGTACTGAGTTTTTGGCGCTGTTACTAGAGATCACAATTTCGTGCACCACCAACCCACAAACTCACTTTTTCTCATTAATCCTCAGAGTAGAAACTTTGCCTCTGACCTTCCAAGGTTGACCGAAAGCCATAAAACAGCAACCATAAAAGTCTTCCAATGGTAAAAGGGATCTGAGCCATTGATAAGCTACTTGGTCTCCAAGACTTACTTGTGACCGTAGATACACAGCAATGAAGAACAAACGACAACTTTTCTTTGTATCCCATTTCGGACTGAGCAGAGAGTTGGGAAGAGGAGAAGAGCATATGATGCATGCATAAGGAAATATGTTACCTTTAACCTTTGCCCTTACCTTGATTTGGTTTGAAATGGTTGATTAGACTTCTGTATTTCAAACTTAATCTTTCTCTTTCTTGCCTCTTTGGTTATCAGCTTAGGGAAGAAGCTTTCTTTCTCTCTCTCTCTCTCTCTCTCTCTCTCTCTCTCTCTCTCTCTCTCACACACACACACACACACACACACTTTTCTGATTCTCTGACCAACACACAAAAGTGAACGTTGCTTGTGATGTGAGATCAACTTGGAGGGATTTGTTGCTAACGGGCTTGGATCGGATTTGATTCATGCAACCCGTTTGGCCCATCTGACTTCTTTCTTTGTTTTTCTTTGGGCTTCGTTTATGTTATTAACCCACCAGCCTTGTTTTATTTTCCATTCACTTTAGGCTGCTGTATTGATTTGTTTTGGCCTACAATAATAAATATTCAACCTCATATAATTATAAATAATCAATACTAATTATATTCTTTGCCCAACAAAATAATGTTTGTCATCATTAATTAATTTAGTTAATTTCTTAACTCAACAATCTCCCCCTTGATGACAAACATAATTAAACATTAATCAAAAGGAAATGAATTTGAATAAAGTTTAGAAACTCCCTTTGAATGATGTTGATTGTTTTTATGTTGCTTCCCCTTTTCTTTTCAAGAGTAGCTCCCCCTGGATTTGTGCTCTTCCTTTTTGTTCCTGTTTGCATTATACTTAAATAGAGCACAGTAAAGAGATACAAAAATTTTACTTTAACTAAGGGAGATTAAGCAACTATCAACACAATTTCCAGCCCAGGGTTCAACATGACATGAAAGTAAATTCCAATAAAACAATCACATCAGTAGCAAACAGTTGCAAATTCATGTCAACAACATTCCCTGCAGCAGCACAGTTGTAAAATTCACAATTTAAAAATTCAAAAAGTCAGCATTCAGCAGCTATTACTCCCCCTTTTGTCATCAAGGGTGGACAACAAGCAAGATCAATAAAAACCAGCACCTTAAATCCTGCAAGAAGGTGTTAGAACACAGTTCAAAATACCAAATAAATTGAAGTGCAGTGCAACAGAAGTCAGAGTATTACAGTCATCCAAGATCATAAAAAATAGTTCAAAAGTGACAAAATAAACATTTTTCATGAGACAAAAACTAAGAAGCATGCAGCAGCAGTGTGATGAGACAATCCTAAGCATCAGAACCATTTTCCTCCTAATCAACGTCCTCATCAGCATCAGTGGCATGGTCCTCATCCTTTTGTATGTTGTCAATGAAGGTCATGAACACAGCCACTCTATCTCTTGACTTTCAGAGGAAATTTTCATGCTTGCTCGTCAGCCTCCTTTGCTCCTTGCTCATGGCAATCATGTGATTTGATTGCAAGACAAACTCCTGGACTACATCTTTGACGATATTCAGTAGAGCAGATTTTTGTCGAGTGGAGATGGAAGTACCCTTGGTGGAAGGAGGAGGAGATTCCTCAAGAATAAAGTCATCATCATCATCGTCCAAGACCACTCTCTCTGAACGAGTGGGTCCCTTTTGCTGTTTCACTGAACCATCCCCTTTTAGATATGAATGTCTATTTTCATAATCCTCATTTGACATATCAACACCAAAATTCTCAAAAACACAATTTAGAAACATGCCATAAGGAAGGGCTTTGTCTTTCTCACTTCTAACAGAATCAAACATGTATCTAACCATCAAATAGGCAAAAGAAATTTCTGTTTTAGTGAGCAGGGCATATAAAACAAGAGTGTCAGTGTAAGAAACCCTTTGATATGAACCACTTTGAGGGAGAATGATGTGGTTGACAATACGGTGCAACTGAGTACGTTCATATCCTAGGGCTTTGTGAGTGGGTGTAATGCCATCAATCAAGGAAACATGTTCACAAATGTGAGCCAAAGCATCATTGTAAGAAATACCAACTCCTTCTTCCCACTTAACAGAGGTATAAGCACACGGCCCAACATCAGTATACTTCAATGAATCACTGATAGTTTCATTATTTAAAGCTATGTCTCTGCCCTTAACATAAGAATGAACAGTGCCCTTATGATATGTCATGTTTGCATAAAACTCTTTGACCAACAGAGGATAAATAGGTTTTTTGATATAAAAAAGGTGATTCCAGCCAAAAAATTCCAAATTTTCAACAAATGAAAAACCTTTCTTTTTCAAGTTTGGCAGATCAGCAAGAAAAGAGGGACATAGGGTACAGTACTTAATAACACCTTCATAAAAGTCATTGTTCATGGCAGACCTAAATCTAAAAAGATTATAGTTGGAGTGAGATGTCATGAAGTGAGATTTATGAGCAAAAGGATCAATGTCTGGTTCTCTAACTGATTTAAGGGGTATACGAGGTTACCTCTCTGTGAGCGCAAGGGAACAGACCTTGTCCTAGGTTGTGTTGGCTCGGATGCAGGTTCAGTCGCGGCTGGCCGTTTCCCTTTTGATGAACTAGGCTTCGACGACCCTGGTTTTGAAGGAGTTCCGTCGGAGGTGGTGTCGGCTTGGCTGAAGAAGGGAACCTTGAAGGGTTCTTAGTGTAAGCCATGGGGTCAGTCTTGGGAGGCGAGGTAGGAGGAGAAGGAGATGGAGTGAAAGTTCTGTCCTGAGAGCGAGTTGAAGGTTTAGGTTTTGCAGGAAGCTTGTGTATCTTTTCTCTAGGAGGCTTTTGTACGACGGTTTTCTTCCTCATGTGGTGGTTTCTAGATTAAGAAGAAAAATGGAGTAATGAAGGTAGTGGAGGAAACCGAAAGGTTTGGGGAGGAGTTAAGAAGAGAAGAGAAGGATTATTGGTAACCGTACCCAAAAGAAAGTTTCTCAAACCATGCAACTGCATCACCTTTTGATATGACTTGAAAAGACTTGACATCAAAAAAGAGAAATTGATTTTATTTCAAAATAAAAGGAAATCAGTCACCAAAAAAAAAAAAGGAAATCAGTAGAATTTAAAAAAATCTTTATTGGACTTAAAGTTAAAATAAAATTAAAAGAAAACCCTTTTTGGACAAAAAACTGAAACACACAAACCAACAAAAACAAAAACAAAAAAAATAACATGTAACATTCATATTGGGCCCAGAAGTGGTTTGATTTAAGAAAACACATAGGACCACCCATGATCTAAATTTTGAGGTTAGCCCAAATCAATCTACCCTTGCAATACTTCCAGAGCACGCTGATTGAAGGGAACTATTCTTCACTTGCCCAGAATTATCTCATCCCTATTTATGAGACAAAAACTCCAACAAACATATCAGCAACTTTCAAATAAAGAATCATTACTTAAAATTCCTAGACTAGTCCTAAGCATGCAGAATCTGTCCTCAGTCAGTGGTTTAGTAAAAATATCAGCTAATTGCTCCTCAGATTTAACAAATTGAATGCTAATATCCCCTGTTTGTACATGCTCTCTTATTGAGTGAAATTTCACTTTAATATGCTTAGTCCTAGAGTGCAAAAATGGATTTTTAGAAATATTAATGGCACTCATGTTATCATACAACAAGAGAATATTTTTAGCATTTAATTTGTAATCAGCAAGCTGTGTTTTTAACCACATAAGCTGAGAACAACAAGAAGAAGCAGCTATATACTCAGCCTCTGCAGTGGATAAAGCCACTGTTGGCTGCTTCTTACTTGACCAAACATTCAAGGACCTTCCAAGAAAGCAACATAAGCCTGAAGTGCTTCTTCTATTAACTCTATCACCGGCAAAATCTGCATCACAATAAGCAACTGCAGAGAAATCATTAATCTTAGGATACCAAAGACCAAAATTAGATGTGCCATGAACATATCTAATGATCCTCTTAACTGCAGAAAGATGTAACTCTTTTGGTTTGGATTGGAACCTTGAACACAATTCAACACTTTGCACAATATCGGGTCTAGAGGAAGTTAAGTACATAAGAGAACCAATCATTCCTCTATACCTAGTCTCATCTACATCTTTCTCAGTTTCTCCCTTATCTAATTTTGAATTAAGGTGCATGGGTGTTCTCATGGGTTTGGCATTTTCCATACCAAATTTCTTAACAAATTCCTTGGCATACTTCTCTTGATGAATAAAAATACCATTTTCAGTTTGTTTAATTTGTAGCCCATGGAAAAAATTAAGTTCACCCATCATACTCATGTCAAATTCACTTGTCATGAGTTTTCCAAATTCAGAACAAAGGGATTCATTTGCTGATCCAAAAATAATGTCATCAACATATATTTGGACTAGAATGAAGGAATCATTAGAATTCTTGATAAATAGAGTTGTGTCTGTGGTGCCTCTTTAAAAACCATTTTTCAAAAGAAAAGAGCTAAGTCTCTCATACCAAGCTCTAAGAGCTTGTCTTAAACCATATAGAGCTTTTGATAATTTGAAAACATGGTTAGAATGCTCTTTATTTTCAAAACCAGGTGGATGCTCCACATACACTTTTCTATCTATCACACCATTCAAAAATGCACATTTCACATTTATTTGATATAATTTAAAACCACAAAATGCAGCATAAGCTAAGAGAAGTCTTATGGCTTCTATTCGGGCAACAGGGGCAAAGGATTCATCAAAGTCTATTCCTTCTTCTTGGTCATATCCTTGTGCTACTAGCCTTGCCTTGTTTCTTGCAATGCTATCATCCTCTCCTAGCTTGTTCCAAAAAATTCACTTGGTGCCAGTCACTTTCTTTCCATTTGGCCTAGGAACCAATGTCCAAACTTGGTTCTTCTCAAACTCTTGGAGCTCATCTTCCATTGCCTTTACCCAAAAAGGGTCACCAAGGGCTTCCTTGACATTTTGAGGCTCCATTTGAGAGAGAAGGACAATGTTTGTTCTTTCATTTGCCTTTCTAGTTGAAGACCGAGTTCTAACCCCATGAGAGACATCCCCAATAACAAATTCCTCAGGATAATTCTTCAAGAATCTCTATTCACGAGGTCTGGTGGACTTGGAGGCAGATTCAGATACCAAGGGATTCTGGGTGCTGCTGGCTTCAGGATTTTCTTCAGATTTATGAGACAAAATGGAATTGTCTCTTAAATTTTCAGCAACTGCAGTTTCTGGTTCAGCTTGAACAGAATTTCCATTTTCATGATTTTGCATAATTTTATCATCCTTTTGAGCTTGATTCCCTGCATCACACTCTTCTAAAACACTTTGCACCAAGTTAGTATCACAAAATGTAACATTATGGACTCCTCAATAATCCTAGCATCTTGATGATAAACCCTATATGCTTTACTAGTTGTGGAATATCCTACAAACAAGCACTCATATGCCTTTGGATCAAATTTATCCAAATTATATTTGTTATTTAGAACAAAACATTTCCATCCAAAGATGTGCAAGTAGTCCAAGTTTGGTGGGTAACCTTTCCAAAGTTCATAAGAGGTTTTCTTCAAAAATTTTCTTATGATAGTTCTATTCAAAATGTGGCAAGCCGTGTTAACCGCTTCAACCTAAAGAAAATTTGGAACATTGCTCTCACAAAGCATAGCTCTTGTCATTTCTTGTATGCTTCTATTTCTTCTTTCTACCACACCATTTTGTTGTGGTGTCTTTGGACAAGAGAAGTTGTGAGATATTCCAAATTTCTCACAAAAGGATTCAAATAAATTGTTTTCAAATTCAGTTCCATGATCACTTCTTATAGAAGAAATCTTTAAATCCTTTTCATTTTGAATTTTCTTTAAAAAAGGTTCAAAGGCCGAAAAGGCTTCATTTTTATGTGCAAGAAATAAAACCCAACCAAACCTAGTATAGTCATCCACAATCACTAAACCATAATGTTTACCACCTAGGCTTTGAGTTCTTGTTGGACCAAATAAATCAATGTGTAGCAACTCAAGTAGTCTTTTAGTAGAGATGTCTTCCTTTGGTTTAAAAGAACTTTTTGTTTGTTTTCCCATTTGGCAAGCATCACAAGTGATGTCTTTGTCAAACTTTATCAAAGGAATACCTCTTACTAACTCTTTCTTTACAAGTTTATTTATTTGAAACAAACTTGCATGGCCCAATCTCTTGTGCCATAGCCACCTTTCAGATTCTTTAGAATGAAAATAAGCTACATTTTGATCATTTAGTTTATCAAGGGTAAGTCCATACACATTATTACAACGCTTGGCAACAAAAAACACTTCATTTGTCTTTTCATTTACAGCACAACATTCAAGCCTTTTGAACGTCACTAAATATCCTAAGTCACACAGCTGACTTATACTCAAAAGATTGTGCTTTAAACCACATACCAAAAATACATCATTAATGAAAGTAGATTGTTCATTACCTACTTTTCCAACAGCAATTATTCTACCTTTTCCATCATCTCCAAAGGTCACAAAACCTCTATCATACTTGTTTAGTTTGATAAAGTAAGTTGACCTTCCAGTCATGTGCCTTGAGCATTCACTATCCAAGTACCACATATCCTTCTTGTTCTTGGATGCTAGGCAAATCTGTATGAGAAACTTCAAGTAACATTAGGTATCCAAATTAATTTGGATCCTTTGAAGTTAATCCATCTTGGTTGCCCAAGTGCATTGAAATCGCAAACAACATTGTAAATTTTGTTTCCCACAACTCTCTTTTCAATGAAACATTGTGCATATGAGTGACCAAATTTCTTGCAATTAACACAATGATTTTCTGATGTGTATCGCTGAAATTGAGGTGAGTTATTTTGCTTGAAATGATTAAAGGGTTGAAATTTTCTGGTTTTTGAAAGAGGTGTATTTCTTTTGACAAACTGATTTTTGTTAAACTTGTTCCTCTTTGCAAAAGCATTTTCACCAGATTTTTTTGAACTTTTTGACTTTTCGAATATGAGGTTTTGTTGTATAATGGTGGTTTCTTGAAAGCAACCTCATTTTTCAAAATGTACCCCAAACCTGGCCTGTTTGAACTAGGTTCGGTTCTTGGTGAAGGTTCAGTTTCACTTGTGTATTCTTCATCAAATTTTTCTTCAAATGTTGGAACATATCCAAAACCAGATTTGTTTGGTGTGGATTTAGTATTTGATGAAGAAGCCACAAATTTTATAGAGGAATCATTTAAAACTGCACTTTCCTTGGCTATATAACCTAAACCGGATTTTTCAAATAATGGTCTTTGGCTTGCAAGTAATTTGTCCAAGCTACTTGAGCTTTGAGCAAATTTTGCTAAGTCACTTTTCAGCCTTTTAATCATATTATTTAGTCTTTCATTTTCAGCAATTAACTCATGAGAAGGATCCACAATGTGCTTTCCTTTTAATTTTTCAAGTTCAGATTTTAGAAATCTGTTTTCTTCAATAATGTCCAAAGCACATTCAGTTTCCTTTACTTTTTCTTTTAAAAAATTATTTTCAGCTTTTAACACATCTCTTTCAGATCTGCACCCATTGTACTTATCTAGCAATTTTGAGGTGTTTAGAGTAAGATCATCAATAATCGCATGTAAATCATCTATAGACAGATCATAGAAATTTAACTTATCTAAATTATTGTTTTCAGCCATGAAGTAGTCTTTATCTTCACCTTCAGAATCTTCTTCCTCAATGGAGTCGTTCTCAAGATCCTCCCAATTAGCTGCCATGAACACTCTCTTCTTGTCTTTCTTTCCTTTGTCCTCCTTCTTGAGCTTTGGACAATTTAGCTTGAAGTGTCCAACCTCCTTGCAATGATGACACACCACCTTGCTCAAGTCCATCTTGTGTTCTTTTGAGCTTGAACCCTTGTATTTGCCTTTGTTCTTTATCATCCTTCTAAATCTCCTAGCAAAAAACATAAGTTCATCATCTGAAATACCATCACTAGACTCACTCTCTTTTGGTTCTATTTTTGACTTGAGGGCTATTCCCTTTTTCTTTGAGTCTGGGTTTGTGTGTGTGATTTTATAGGCAAGGAGTTTTCCTCTCAGCTCATCATAGGTTATAGGGCTTAGGTTATTGCTCTCGGTTAGGACAGTGGCAGTGGTTTCCCATTCTTTTGTGAGGCTTCTAAGAAGTTTTCTCACTAGAGTTTGTTCTGAGTAGTTTGTACCCATAGCATCAAGGTTGTTGATTATGATTGAGAATCTCTCAAACGCTTCATTAATGCTTTCTCCATCCTTCATGTTGAACATCTCGTATTCTTTTCGCAGCATATCAATCCTCGTTTCTTTGACTTGTTTAGTGCCTTCATGTGTAACCTGGAGTTTTTCCCAGATTTCTTTGGCTGTCTTGCATCTAGACACCTTTTGATACTCTTCAAACCTGATAGCACAGTAAAGAAGGTTGATGGCTTTAGCATTCAGCTCCATCTTCTTCTTTTCGTCCTCATTCCATTTAGCTTCTTCTTTTGGAGTCACCACTCCATCAGCACTTGTTTTTGTTGGAATCTTGGGACCGCTCATAACAATCTTCCATATGTTGTAGTCAATGGATTGGATGAAGATCCTCATCCTCTCTTTCCAGTAGGCATAGTTCTTCCCGTTGAAGAAAGGAAGCCTATTGTTTGACTGGCCTTCAGTGAGGGTGTAGGCAACTGTGGTTGTGCCTAAGTTGTTCACCATTGGATCTTTGCTCCAAGCGGTTAAGCTTGTTTCTTGAGACCTTAGCTCCTGATACCAATTGAAGGTTGTAGTAGGCTTAGAGAAGGAGGGGGGTTGAATCTATGCCTTTCTTGAAGTCACTTAAATAACCTATTTTCAATTAAACTTGCAATTCTGATTCTGTTTGAACTCAGCAGCAGAAATTTATGAGACAATTTATTTTTGTCTCATGAATATCAGAAAATAGAACATAGTAGAGAAGAGAAAAGTTAACACCAGCATATATCCTGGTTCGGTTGCCTTGTGCTATGCAACCTACGTCCAGTCTCCTCCACAACAATGGAGGAATTTCCACTATAGTTAAAAGTATTACATACACCAATTCCACAGGATTGACCCAATCCTTTCATACTCAAGTTCTAACCTAACTTGACATTGGCTATGCTAATACCTAACTCTTCACTCTTAGTGCTAACCCAACTAAGGAAGGGATACCTCATAGGTACAAGATACAAGACATAGACATACCTAAAGAAATCTGAAAATAACTCTAGGCTTTTCTCTCAAGTGTATCTCTCAGCCTCTTTCCACTCATGGCTTTTACTTGAGCTCTCTCAATATGCCTTTTTACTCAAAAAATTACAGAAAGATAAACATTGAAAAGTAAAATACAATCTGCAATAACATGAAGGAGATTGACTTCATCAACAACCTCTTTGCTATGTGATAAACTAGATTTGCATGTCTCTGATTCAGTTCTTCATTTTTGGCAGAATGCTTTTTTGAAAGAGAGCACTGTCCAAGTAGAAGAACTTCTTCAGAGAACTTCTTCACAGAACAAAACCACAATATACTGGGTTATCTCTCCTTACTTCTGAATGAATAGAAAATCTTCTTTTATTTCCTTGCATGTTACTGGGTTCTTCTTCCTAGGTCAACTCTTTGAGCACTGTGCTTCACCAACCCACAAACTCACTTTTTCTCATTAATCCTCAGAGTAGAAACTTTGCCTCTGACCTTCCAAGGTTGACCGAAAGCCATAAAACAGCAACCATAAAAGTCTTCCAATGGTAAAAGGGATCTGAGCCATTGATAAACTACTTGGTCTCCAAGACTTACTTGTGACCGTAGATACACAGCAATGAAGAACAAAAGACAACTTTTCTTTGTATCCCATTTCGGACTGAGCAGAGAGTTGGGAAGAGGAGAAGAGCATATGATGCATGCATAAGGAAATAGGTTATCTTTAACCTTTGCCTTTAGCTTGATGTGGTTTGAAATGGTTGATTAGACTTCTGCATTTCAAACTTAATCTTTCTCTTTCTTGCCTCTTTGGTTATCAGCTTAGGGAAGAAGCTTTCTCTCTCTCTCTCTCTCTCTCTCTCTCTCTCTCTCTCTCTCTTTCTCACTTTTCTGATTCTCTGACCAACACACAAAAGTGAACGTTGCTTATGATGTGAGATCAACTTGGAGGGATTTGTTGCTAACGGGCTTGGATCGGATTTGATTCATGCAACCCGTTTGGCCCATCTAACTTTTTTCTTTGTTTTTCTTTGGGCTTCATTTATGTTATTAACTCACCAGCCTTGTTTTATTTTCCATTCACTTTGGGCCGCTGTACTGATTTGTTTTGGCCTGCAATAATAAATATTCAGCCTCATATAATTATAAATAATCAATATTAATTATATTTTTTGCCCAACAAAATAATGTTTGTCATCATTAATTAATTTAGTTAATTTCTTAACTCAACAACTCATTTCCCACAAAAAGATAGTATCCAGTCACTGATCGTCTAGAATTAGGGCATGCTACCCAATCACTATCCGAATATGCTGTGACCTCAAGATCAGACTCGGATGAGAAGAATAATCCTTTTGACGAGGCAGATTTTAAGTATCTCAAGACTCTTAATCCAGCTTTAAAGTGCTTATCAGTAGGACACTCCAGGAATTTGCTTAATTTTCTTATGACGTAGCCAATTTCTGGCCTTGTGTTAGCCAAGTAAAGTAGTCTTTCGTTCAATCTTCAGTATTCAGTGTTGCTCTCCAATTTTGTTTTTGTATCCTTTGACAATTGTATGGAAGAATTCTTTGGGATAGTGGATCATTTTGCTGCCAACATTCCATAGTCTTCTAGTAATTCAAAACAATACTTGCATTGATTCATGGTGATACCCTCTTTACTTCTAGCAAATTCGATTCTTAGAAAGTATTTTAGCTTACCAATATCTTTGATTTGGAAAAGGTGGTGGAGATGATCCTTTACTGTTTAAATCTCTTTCATATAACTACCTGTCAGGACAAGATCGTCCACATAAACAAGAATAGAACTGAAGGAGTCAGAGGTGTCTTTAGTGAAGAGGCAATCATCATCATGCATTAATTGGTGATAGACAAAATTGACGAGGGTTGATGCAAGTTTTGTGTGCCAATGTCAACTAGCCTGCTTTAATTCGTATAGAAATCTTGTGAGTTAACATGCCAAGCTAGAATCAATAACTTCAAGGCCTGGTGGGGTCTTCATATAGTCATCTTCAAGGAGATTTCCATAAAAAAATGTTATATTAACGTCAAGTTGGTGAACAATTCAGGACCTCGATGCTGCTACATCAAGAAGAATTTTCAGTGTATTCATCTTGACAACAGGGATGACTGTATCGAAGTAATCGTGCCCAGAAATTTGAGTGAATCCCTTGGCAACAAGGCATGTTTTGTGCCTTTCCACACTCCAATCAATGTTGAGTTTTTTCTTGAAAATTTACTTACAGCCAATTGCATGTTTGCTTTTTGGTAGAGTAGTAAGGAACTAAGTGTTGTTCTTCTTTAGAGCTTTTAATTATGCATTAATGGCTTGTTGCCACTTGCCAATAAAGATGCACAATGGTTTCTTGATATGATTTTGGTTCTTCTACTGTTGATAATGCAATGGACAGAAGTTCTATGTAATGGTGATAAGAATGCATATGAGATGACACTACTCAATGGGTATTTGCATTGAGGAACAAGAGTTTATTAAGCTTTATATTATCAAAACACACGTGGACTTATATCCATGTTTTTGAATTTGGATCCTCTAAATTTTATATTTTTACTTTAGAGGATAAAGTATGATATCTCACTATTGAATATTTTTTCTCTTATTTTTTTTTAGTCTCACCTATGAAATAAATAGTAAGAGATCACACTTTATCTTCTAAAATAAAATTCAAAATTTAGAGGATCAAAATTTTAAATTTTTTGCTAATTTAGCTACAAGTGATTTCTTTATATATAAAGTTGACTAAATCCCCAAAATGGTCCTCCAGATTGGGCCCCTGCACCAATTTCACCCCTGAGTTTCCAATTACACTATTTTAGTCCTCGAGATTGAACTCCAGGCTTCATAAAAGTCCCCAAGCCCATTTCCGGCCCGAATAAGCAAATCGGAGTGTTGATCTGGCAAATAACTGCCACGGTGGATGTTCTATACAGCGTCGTTTAGGGTTTTGGCACCTAAGGAGAGTAAAACGTCACCATTTTACATGAATAAAAAAGAAACGTTGGAGGCATATGTGTTTTGATCATTTACAGTCTTCTCCTTCCTTTCTACAACACCGAACTCTTAGACTCCCTCTTCCTCTGACAATAGTGAAGGCTTAGTACGGTGGTTTAGGGTTTGCGAGTTCCACAGTTTTGCGGGGCTACTAGTGTTGCCGTGGAGTTCATAGTGCCGTTATTGAAGAAGCACCATTGTTGTTATTAAGGTGAGTACACAGAGCCCTTATTTATTTATTTTTTTTGGCAATCATAGCTTGATTTTCAAGGGTTTAGTTGGCTTTCTGTTTGTTTGTGGTAGGGGTATTTTCATCGTTGATAAAGGTTTAGGATTTCATATATTGTTCTGTTAGGATATGGGTTTTAAAAATGCTCTGTTTTTGCTTGATCAAACAGGGGCAAATTTTTTTTACCAGACATGAAATGCAATTTGTTGATTTTCGGGTTTTGACCATGGTCATTGAGTTAACTTGTACAATTTTTATTTCTGATACAGATGAAAATCTAATTGATATTATGTTCCATCACGGGGTAGCTTTGAAAAAATGAAGTAAAGATTGTTTATTCTTCTGATAAGAAAAGTTGTTTGGGTGATTTTGATAAAGATACATTAGATATTTTTTATATTAGGAATTACCATAAAGAGTTTGGGTATGACAAGATGAAGGAATGTTGGTGGCTTGTTCCAGGTAGAAGTCTAGAGGTTGGACTCAGGAGATTAAACAATGATGGGGATTTAAAGAAGATGTGTTTCTTTGCTAAGAAAAACAATTGTCTTGTTGATGTGTTCATTGAGCATGAAGGTATGTTTGATTTTTGGTTATTGATTTATTTTTGTTGTTAGTGGTATATTAGTTAAATAATAATAATATTAATAACAATAGATACATTCCATTTAAACATTTGAAATTTATGGGTCTAATTTGAGATGTGCGTGTTAAATTTGAAGTCAAAGCTTTTAGCATGTGCTTTTATGACTACACAAAGCTATAGAATCTAGTATACAATAAGCTTTAAATCTATGTGTATATTTTTCATGCTTCATCTGTTTTCAATCTGATGCTAAGCTTATACTTATTAAATACATTGATGCAAAGAGTCTAATGGTTGTACTTCTGATGTTATGCTTACTTATACTTCATGTATGCTGGACTTCTGTTGCTTTGTCTCCACACTTGAAAGATTATTGATTTGATTTTGTATGTGTGTGAGTAACATTGGTTAATGATGATGATATATTGATTATTGATTTTTGAAATCAGGAAGTCTGCATAATAGCATAAGTAAACATTTATGAATTGTTCTTGAAATCAGTTTGGTGAATTTTTGTTTGCACGCCTGTAAATGTTAGGGTCTATTATGGTGAATTATTGTCAAAGTCAGGGACTGTTATAATGCATTTTTTAAAAGTCATGGTCTATTATAGTGCACGGGATGAAATTATAGGGGTCATTATGTGTATTTTATGGGGTCAATGTTTTCACTCAATATGGTTATGCTGTCTCAATTTCTGTTGCAGGGTCTGATTCTAACCATGAGGGAGGCTATGCCAAGTTTGCAGGGCCTAATGTGTGGCATTTGTGGCATTTGTGCCTAATGTGCATTCCAGCTAACAAGACCTACAAAGCTGACAACTAGAAGAAGATCATCTTCTCCAGCAACTTCTGCAAACTTGGATCCAATGCAGGGAGCTAGTTTAGCTACAGCTTCAAGATTGGAAAAATGCTGAAGTTTGTACGAACTCTGAGATTTAAGCCACCAAGAAAAAAATGATTATGTTTCTTAAAAATATACACTTTTCGATGTTAGATAGTTATTTCTAAATATGAGTCTATTTTTATTTTGGAAAACTATTATGACAATGGTCATAGACAAGGGTGATGATCCACTTTTGATGTTTGCTTTGTCAATTTGGTAATCTAGGAAACACTCAAGACCTTAAAGATATGCATACTATGGTATTTTGATAAATTATATATATAGCAGTACTTTAATTATTGACCATATGGTTGTCCTGTCTTCAATTTTTATTTTGTAAGTATTCACATCAAATGCTAAAACACAACATGCCAAATTTTTTATTCAATTATGTCCAAATTGTTTCATTCATGATAGTTATAATCAGAAATACACTTGTATAATTCATGTCATGCTCAAATTTTGAACAACATTAACACAAAAATAACAACTAACAACAACACTAAACACATGGCATGGATTAACACTTTCTGAGTTCTCACAATTGCTTCCAGTTTTCCTAGCCTCCAGGCCAAGTTCATTTTTAGTTCACCC
Source organism: Arachis hypogaea (assembly GCF_003086295.3). NCBI lineage: Eukaryota > Viridiplantae > Streptophyta > Magnoliopsida > Fabales > Fabaceae > Arachis > Arachis hypogaea. Next base: position 15,737,768 of record NC_092053.1, on the reverse strand, counting down.
TACTTATTATCATCTTTCCAAGTCACATCTTCTTGTCCAGAATTTGTCCAAACAAATAATCCACACCATCTCTTTCCGTTAGTCTGCAATAATCCAGAAAATGGTCATACCAATTTGGAACGCAAACACAGCAACTATACAGAAATGAGCTTAACCCACTTACATACATTATAATTAGGACATCCAAAAAAGGACTTGTTAGAATGCGTTTCAGTCCCTGACCACCTAAGGATGGGGAGACATCCACATCCACACCATTTCGGTACCTTTTTGGGCCTAGTTCACACTGATGTTTTTGTCCAATTTTCGGTTGAAGAGGAGCGGCTCGAAGTCCCTACTGCATGACTAGCACCACCCATAATTTGTCACAAGTTTCATTGCGAGCAGTACTACACTTGGAAGAAAAAGAAGAAGAAGTAGAAATAGAAGCAGAAAATAGAAGCGGAAGAAGAAAATGAAGAAGATGGGTTCACGTTGGGTTTAGGGTTTATAAATGGGGGTAGGGACTACATTGGAGCATGGTCACCATATGTCCACGTCATATAGCCATTTCCACATCCACAGTGGCAGTGACTTGCCAGATCAGCATCTGATTTGCTGACTCAGGCCGGAAATGGACTTGGGGACTTTTATGGAGCTCGGAGTTTAATTTCGAGGACCAAAATGGTGCAATTAGAAACTCAGGGGTGAAATTGGTGCAAGGGCTCAATCTAAAGGACCATTTTGGGAATTTAGTCATATAAAGTCGTACGAGTTAACTTAAGGTATGATGAAAAAACAAGAAAAGATTATTATGTGCTAAATGACTACTTTTTGCAATATGCTAATGGAGAGTTGGATGTGTTTTTTATATATATACAATCTAATTATCAAAAAAATTAAGCACTTGTTTAGATAAATTTTTAAATTTTTTTAAGTTATATTTTTTTAAAAAATATTTTAAAAAATAAAAATAATTTTATGTTTGAATATTTTATACAAAAATATTTTTTATTTATTAATTATGTTTGAGTATAATAATATAAAAAATATTTTTTATTTATTTATTACATAAAAAAATATCTTAAAACTTTTTTTAAAAAATATAAATTATAATTTTTCAAAAAAAAATTTTTAATTTTTTTAATATTTTTATTTTTATTATTAAAAATTTACCAAATACACTAAAAAATATTATCAATTTAATAATATCTAAACAACCACTAAATATACACATAATACTATTATTTCTGAACGTGTATATACACACTATATAGCTAGGAAGGGGCAATTATATAATACTTAAGCATGTAATTGTTGTAGCTCTAATAAGCCCATAGAACCTAGTACACTAAGCCATTCAAGTTCACAGAGTAATTCACCACACTCGACATTTCTCAATTTTAAGAGCATACGTTGGATTATAGTCCCATTGTGCCAAATACAGGGACTCTCTTCTGCAAGATAGTTATTTTCATTTGGCTGAATTCTTTTCACTACACAACCATCTGGGAGTTTTTCCAATCCTTTGTTCCAGCACTTAACATATGGCTTTATATCTATAACTGCTTCACCCATTTCATCATCTGCTGAGAACATGTCTTTGTCGAAAACTTTCTGCAAAAAAAATTTAAACTATTTAGACAGATGTATATGATTAGTTTTATATCTAATATAATAATTATAATTATTATTGTGACATAGTAAATAAGTCTACTATACAATTTATATACTTGACTAATACATACCAGATGTATTGGAGTTTTAATATCGTCAACCATGCCAATGAGTAATAGCTCAAATAGCATAGTCTCCCCATATACTCAATTAAGAGGTTGCGAGTTCGAGTCTCCTATTTTTGGTAAAAAAAAAAAAAATATCGTCAACCATAAGGGTCAATTCTTCATTCCACTCGGGATTGAGATCTTTATGCATGATCTTAGTTTTAAGTTTCTGCACACCAAATGAAATTAAAGAATCATTTTAATTTGCTAATAATAATAAGCACATATTTCTAATGAGAAGGGGAAAAAAAGGATTTCCAAAAAAAAAATTACAAACAATAATTCTTGTTTAACAAAATTATTCTACACATTTTAACTCCAAGCCGCATACCAAACATGATAGAAAAAATTAAGAAAATAATATTTCAAAACAAATAAATTAAACAACTCAAAATAAAAATTTATTTATATAAAAATATTTTTATGTAAAAAATGATAACTAAAAATTATTAGACAATTTAATATATTTGATTAAATTGCTTAGCAATTCGCATCTTAACTATTATAATGACATATATGAAGATATCTTCGTAGAACTCTCAAGGAACTAATAATAACAATAATAAGATTCTAACCTGAGTACCCATGCTGACAACAACATAAGGATCACTAGAACGCAAATCGCGAATTGCGAGATTAATGCCTCTCTGAATCCTAAGTTTGAGAACACCATAGATTTGGTCCATCATAGTACAGTTTGTTGTCGCCTCTGAAAATCACCACAGGATACTAAGATATCGATGATGATGGTGATGATGATATTCTTGTTACATATGAAAAACTTAGTTTGATATATAAATATGTATGTCTAATTCTTTAACATTAAACCACTCAACAATAAGTTGCAAGGTTACAATGATTTGTTTAACAAAATCAGTTCAGCAAAAGAAAAGAATATAAAGATGTGAACACTAACAGAACTTAAACTAATCTACACTAATCTATTTTAGATATTTGTTTTTCTTATCATGGGTGCCACACCAAACTTTTCCCCTATGTGACGTAGCCTTATTTGATTTTCTTTGTGTTAAAAAATGTCCTCAAATTTAAAAACAAAATAAATTCCTTCAATTACGTTACAGTTTTTAAGTATTTTAAAAACTTACGATCAAGATTATAACAAAGACCACTGTCCGTTTTAATTAAAGGATAGAATTAGCACATTCTGTATTTGTTGTTGGAGGATCTCTACTGTACTAGGTTGAACTTGCAGGATATTATTGTTCTTTCAGTTTGCTGCATGTAACATTTATTATATATTACCATTTTTATTAGTTATTTTTGCTTAAGTTGCCGGTAAAATAACATCGAATCATTTTTTAAGATGCTTGAGATAACAATAAGGCTAAAATAAGTTAGGGAATAAATATCTTTTTTTTGAAAACAAAGGAACTCAACACATTAAAGTGGAGCAAGCAGAAATAAACAATTAAAACAGACAAGCAACTCCAAAAAAGTAGCACAAAACAAAAATAAATTCCCGTGTTTTCTTCGGCAAAGTCATCAACAGCATGAGGAGTAAACACTTCTCCACTCACAGTTAGGGACAAATATTAATACTTACCCCAAGTGTGTAGGGCAAAAATGACCTTTGTCTTAAGTAAATCACAATTTTTTGGTAACAAAAATATTTAATTTTAGACAAAGTAGTCTTCCGAAAAAAAAAAAAGATATATAGTAAATTTTGTTGGACAAAAGTAGACATATTATCAATCGGATTTAGAAATAGATTGTTATATGAGAAAGTGTGGACGTCAATAGTATTTAGTAGCTAAGTCAGTTATGCAGTAAATGAGTTAGTTATAAATAAGTTAGTTGTGCTAGTTGTGCTGATATGACAGAGTTTGTTATAATTCTATCATGTAGTGTTAGTTAGAATGTAAGAATGTCAAGTAGTTAGAAGGTATACTATTTTATAGTAGTTATTGTTAATTATAACAGTTAGTTCAATTTAATGAAATTTATTTTTCAGATGGAGAGAAACTTTCTCTTTCTATTTATAAGATTTTTTTTTAAATATTCTCTCTAAACTTTTCAGCATTTTACCATGGTGTGGTGAGCATAAAAGGAGAAATCAATAAAAAATTAAGCTTTGAAAAAGCTTAATCAACAAAAATTTTATTGATTCCGATTATTTCTCGAATCTGCTAAATTTTGTCATTTTTACTCATCAATTATCATATTTTTCATCTCAATTTTTTCTTCTTTCTTCTTTTTCTTTCCTTCTCTTCCTTTGAGACTCAAAGGATAGAGACTAATAAAATTTGTGTTACTTAAACAAGAATCAAAGATTCAAGTAAAGCATTTTTTATTAGCGAGTCTTGGAAAGAAAGTTGAACAATTGATTGTAAACACATGCATCAATTGAAGAATAGCGTCAGAGGCGAATCCAATAATTGATTTGCAAACACTGGCAAGTCTTCTGAATCAACTAAGCCATGCAGTTCAATTCGAATAAAAACTAGCATAATCCAATATTAAATCTAGTGAGTCCATATTTCTTATCTCTTAGAGAAAGTTCAAGAATAACTTCAAGGGTTTTGCTAGATAGACAATGATTTTTGTAAACAATGTGAACAATAGGTTTTAGAATTGACTCAATAAAATAAAAAAATACTCTACTCCTAAATTACCTCCTAAATCTTAACATTAGGATAACCATCTACACACCTAATGAATTGAACATCCAGTCATTGTTAACTGTGCATAAGTAAATCGAATCAAAAGAAATAACCATCCAATTAAAAATAATAAACATAATTATCTGCATACCTATTGAATTGAACATCCGACTTATCCATTATTCATATTATTTAGTATTCTCATTATCTACCTATACTTTTCCTAACTTTAATTCCTATTGATGGTTATCAGTGGCTAAGAGAAGGGGGGTTGAATCTTAGCCCCTTTTCGCTTGATAATACTTGCTTGCCTTTGAAACCACTTCTGGAAACTTTTTGTCTTTTTATCTCGTAACTAGCCACGAGACTTTTTCTTTTGTCTCGTCCCCAGCCACGAGACTTTTCTTTTTGTCTCGTCAGTCAGCACGAGATATTTTCAGTTTTATCTCCTGGGCAGCAGAAACAGAAATAAAGTAGAAGAAAGAGAGAATTACACCAAGATATATCCTGGTTCAGCTGCTAAGTGCAAGGCAGCCTACATCCAGTCTCCATCACAACAATGATGGAATTTCACTATAATCATCCTTGATTACAAACACCAATTCTCCCTAGGAACTACCCTTCCTATCCGGGACAAGTCCAGAATCTAAACCCAAATTGAACTTGACTTGGTCACTACCAAGCTTTCAACTGTAAAGTGCTAACCCAACTTACAAGGGGATTCCCACAGAATCATGAAACACAACACAGATGTACAAAGGAACTCTAAGGACATCTATGGCTTTTTCTTTTAATTTTGCACTCTCTGCCTTTTTCCGCTCTATGGCTTTTTCATTACAAATCTCACTGTTTGTCTTTTTCCATGAGACTCAAGACATGACAAAATTAAACAGAAAAATTACAAAATGAAGAACATTGAAGGAGAAGAAATCTGTTAGCTTAGGGAGCTATAGAAACTCTATGCTCACTCTTTTCTTTTCCTTGAATCAAATCCTGACTGTTCACCCTTATTTATAGGGAGAAACCTTCAAGGTTGAAACCAAACAAACCAAGCCGATCTTCTTCTTCTTCAACTTGAACCGGTTCGGCCAGAAAGAGAGAAGAGATAACTCATGCAAAAACCAACATGCAATTACCTCTAGTCCTTCCTTGGTCACCATTCTTCATCAATCCGAGCCCTTCATCCTTGCCTTGCTCTCCAAGATGAACTTCTGGCCCTTGATGCTTCATGATAATGGTAGCTTCATCTGCTCCAATCTCTGCCTTCTCTATCACGTAGCCACTCTAGCTACCTCCTGTGGTGGCTGGGCAGAATCAGAGACAAGCCATCCTCTCCAAGGATCTTCTTCTCTGACCGAAATCTTCACTTCCATTTTTGGTATGGAGGAGCCAAGATCTCTTCACAAAATCTTACCACAAGTGAATAAGAATCTTAGTCACAACATACTTTATGTTTACTTTTTCTTGCCATCATTGTGATGGTCTTGTTGCTTGCAACATCTTCTTTTCGGTGGCTAGGTGTAGCTTCCATAGTTGCTGGGTAATGATCGAAACAAGAAGAAAGAAAGGATGAGAGAGAAGATAGAGTTAGAAGAAAAAACAATTAATTGAAATAGAACAAATTAATTGAAATGGGATTGCTTTTACTTCCCTTGCTGAGTGGCGTGTTGCATTAAACCAATCAATCATGTCAATCATACTTTCTCTCTCATTTATATTTCCAATGCTAACAAATTAAATTTTGAAATCCATCCCACAATAAGAAATGGAATCCGTTGGAAGCATGAAGTCAAATTGCTTTCTTTCAATAGGTTTCGGACCAAGCATTGGGTCTTTTTCCATCAAAGTTGATTTGGGCTAATTAGGATCAATTTTGACCCAATAACAAGAATAATAATTCAGCCACAATAATCAAAGCATTTTTGCATTAATGCTGAATGTATTTATAAAACACTTTGGGTTTGCAACATTTTCTTTTATTTTCGGCCCAATGTCAAGTCTGCATAGCAAAAATTAATTTAATCACTATATATGAATTAATATCTTTGCAATTAATTAAATTATTAATGTTTAGTCATCACATATGTTAATTTAGAATTTTCCAAACTCATCACCTATTATGTTAGAAATAGACTAATCTATGAACATCCTGATTAATCCAGTATTTTAAGAAAGAACCAAACACACATAAATAGATTATCACATTATAAGAGACAAATGACAAAAATAAATCACAAAGTTACTACCTATTTTCACCATCAATCAAGTGGCAAACATACTAACAAAGGTACTGGCACCCAATCAATTTTATTTGTGTCAAAGCAAGTTTAGAATGATGGATAACACCAATTATAGCTTGAGAAAAAGGTGTTATATGAGAAAGTGTGAATGTCAATTAATTAGTAGTTAAGTTAGTTACGCTCGCTGTAAATGAGTTAGTTGTGCTAACATGACAAAGTTTGTTATAATTCTATTATGCAGTGTTAGTTAGAGTGTAAAAATATCAAGTAGTTAGAATGTATATTATTTATAGTAATTGTTGTTAATTATAAGGGAGATTCTACTATGCTGAAGGCTTCTCCTTTCTTTAGGTGCTGAAGATACATATGCAAGCTTCAGAGATGACACGCGGTGAGTGAGAAAGCATGGGAAGCTGAGTCTCTGCTTTGTAGCAAATCATAGGTCCCACAGAGCAGTATTTGTCGGTTGTTTACACACCTGTTTATGATTATAACGTTGGGTTAATCTTTGCAGTAACTAAAGTATGTAGTGTTTTTGTAACTACTGTTGAAATTTATTGCAAAAATTGTGATAGGTTATTTCAAAAAATGGTGAATGCTATGGTGTCTAAAAGGTGGTGTCTATTTACTAAAAAAGGTTAAAAAATAATATTTAATTTAAAAGATATAACAATAAATAATTTTTAAAAAATCAAAACTTACTACAAAAGGTAAGTTAGGCAAAATTTAGACACCAACTCATAGACACCATAGAATTGACCTTTGAAAAAAGAGTAACTCGAAGTTAGAGGACTAATATGTTTGGGCTTAGCCAAAAAACTTTAGTCTTACTAAAATGCTGTCTGTAGTACATAACTCCTTTTTCTTTATTTTGGTCAATCCAATCTAGTCTTTTCTTTTTTTTTTTTTTTTTTGTCTTGCAATCCACTCTTAAATTATGTACTACAGGCAAAATTTAGACACCAATTCATAGACACCATAAAATTGGTCTTTCAAAAAAGAGTAACTTGAAGTTAGAGGACTAATATATTTGGGCTTAGCCAAAAAAACTTTAGTCTTACTAAAATGTTGTCCGTAGTACATAACTCCTTTTTCTTTATTTTGGTCAATCCAATCCAGTCATTTCTTTTTTTTTTGTTGGTCTTGCAATCCACTTTTAAATTATGTACTACATATAAACAGCATTTTAATAAGACTAAGGTTTTTTTGCTAAGCCCAATCATATTAATCTTCTAACTCCAAGTTACTCTTTTTTGAAATAACCCAACACAGTTTTTGCAATAAATTCCAATAGTAGTTACAAAAACACTACACATTTTAGTTACTACAAGAATTAACCCAACATTATAATCATAAACAGCTGTGTAAGTAACCACAGATGTTGCTCTATGGGACCTTATGATCTGCTATAAAATAGAGACTCAATTTTCCCATACTTTCTCACTCACCGCATGTCATCCCTATAGCCTACACATGTGTCTTCAGCATTTAAAGAAAGGAGAAGCCTTCAGCATAATAAAATCTTCCTAATTATAATAGTTATTCAGTTTAATTCAATAAAATATATTTTTAGATTGAAAGAGAAATTCTACTTTCTGGTCACAATTTTTTTTATAGTAATAGGTTAATAACCATATATTAAAAAAAATTGAAAAAGGAGGACTATAAATTTAATTTTGTCTTAATTTTTTTGCATACATTTTTTTTAAATGATCATTATCTACATATTCCCATATATTAAAAGGTTAAGTAAAATGTACAAGTTATTTGTTACTTTTTGTTTGGACTGGAAGTTATTTGTTACTTATAAATTAAAAAGGGGAATACCCACATAATGAATCCTTAAATGATTAATCAAATATATTTAGTCAAATACATCAACTCATTTAATAGTCTACAATACTATTTTCATGTGAAGATGTCATCATCGGAATATTCACTAATTAAAAATATGCATGGTATCAATCAAACTCAATATCATGTTATTATTTGTTTCATTTTGTAAAAAAAAAGTTGGTTATTTTAACAACAATATTTTTATCTGAAATTAATGTTGTGAACCTTTAATTAAACATATCAAATCATCTAATGATTCATAATATATTTTTTTATGTTAAGATGTGATTATTTAAGGAGTCACGTGTAAAAACAAAAACACCCTTTAAGAAATTTTTTTTTGTCAGAACTCTTTACAAGATTAGAACAGTGTTTTACTTGTTTTTGTTTTGATACAACCAGAGTTGGGAAGCCCAAATGCTCACCAACAATAAAAAGAATCCCAAACATAAAAAAAGGAAGGACAGCATTAAGACATTAACTTGGCGCAAACTAAAAAGGCCTCGAGCCTTAACAAAAAAGAAAAAAAAAAGGCTTCTAGTCAGGTTTGAGTTTAAATTTAGGGTTAAGTACTGTTTTCGTCCTTAAGGTCTGAGGTGAAAATCAAATTCGTCCCCGACCTTTTTTTGTTATTAAAATCATCCTCAACATTACAAAACATTATAAAATCGTCCTTTCTTTAATTTTTGGACAAAACTATCCTTCATCTTAATTTCATCGTTTACCTTCATTTCTTCTTTTTCTTTCCACAACAGAGAGAGGAGGGAGAGCAAGAAACGAAGAAAAGCAAAGACTCAGAGAAAGAGAAGCAGAGACTCAGAGAGAAGGAAGCCTCGCCGCGCCTGGTCGTCGCCGTCGCGACTCACTGTCGCCCTCGCAGCATCGTGACTCCCCCTCGCCAGCGCCGCGACTCGCCGTCGTAGCAACGCGCCTCGCCCTCCTCGCATTTTCCAATTTCGGATCTCCCTTTTCTCGGGTTCATATCTCCCTTTTCTCCCTTTTCCAACGACCATTTCGAAGACCAGTGGCCAGTGGCGGCAGTTGTGATCTGGGTTCATAGATCTGGGTTCATAAAAAATTTTCAATTTTTTTGTTTTGTTCGTAGCAATTTCTGAGTTTTGTTTGTGCAATTAGGGCTAGTTTCTGAGTGTTGTGCTCATGCTTGAAGGGATTATTGATGTGCCAGTTCCTTCTTGCCCAACTTCTAATTCCATGTGACAAAAGAATGTCACGAGTGCTCATCAGGCTGAATTATTGAGAAGTGGTTACACTCATTTCCTTGTTACCGGTGATGTTTACCGTAGGGACTCAATTGATTCAACTCATTGTCCTGTCTTCCGTCAGGTATGCTTCCCTACACTGCAGCTGGTTTTTTCTAATTATCAACTTTATAAAATTTCCTCTTTTTACTTTTAATTTTCTGTAGATGGAAGGATCTCGTGTTTTTGCTCCAGAGGAATGGGAGGCATCTGAATCAGATGGCACATCATTTGCAGCAGCTGACTTAAAGAAATGCCTTGAGGGTTTAGCACGCCATTTATTTGGTATTTCTTAATGGCCAATGCACACTTTTTGGTGCTAGTTGCTACAAATTGATAATTTATTAGGACTCGTAAGATGGATTAGTTAAAGAAAGTAGATTAATCATTGTAAATGATAGAAACAAATATTGATTGCATTTGCAGGCAATACTCTCTTTTCAACCATCTTTAATTCAGAGATGCAGCTTAAGCAATGTGATCGGCTTTCCTTTATTTATCATTTTTATTTTTGTTTAAGGGCAAAATTGTCCAAAAAATTTTATTTATGGACAAAAGGACGATTTTATAACATTTTGTAACGTTGGGGATGATTTTAATAACAAAAAAAGGTCGGGGATGAATTTGATTTTCACCTCAGACCTTAGGGACGAAAACAGTACCTAACCCTTAAATTTACTATTTTGAATTTTTGACGTTCAATCTTTTCTTTATTTCGTTATTTATACTCCTACATGCATAGTGGTTGGACGACTTAAACTTTTAGAATTTGGTTAATGAAACAACATTAGAAACCTCCATGAAAGGAAATTGCTAGGATAAGGGGATTTTGATAAATTGAAGGGAAGAGAAATTGATCAGATAGAAGGAAAGAAAGTAATTAGAGGAAAAATAAATATCCTAAGATATTTCGTAAGTTTACATATGACTTTGACTTGTAATAAGTATTATAATACGAGTTTATGTTCAAATAATAGATCCCTAAAAATTTAACGTCAGACATTTTTGTCTTTAAAATTTTTTTATTACATTGAGGTTCTGAATTTTATAAAAGTAAGATATATAGATCTTTTCGTCACACTTTTGAAAATCTATTTGTATAAGTGTTGCAGTGGTGAAGCGTTCAAGAAGAGAATGGAAGAACTTCACAGGATGGGAATTGTGACCAGAGAGCAATAAAAGTTCTCTCACAGTCTCAAAGACTCATTCTTTATTGATCAGGCTTTTCTTTTTACTTATTTTACAGCTGGTTGCAACTATTAATATAACAACAATTAGCCTCCTAACTAACTATATTTACAACTAACTCAGCTACTAACTACTCTAACAAGTTACTCCACGTGTTTTCTCATGTGACACCCTCTCTCAAGCTAGAATCGATGCTCTCCATCATTCTCAGCTTGCTCAAACATTGCTAAAACTTTTGTCAATATGTCTGCCACTTGATTGTGGGTGGAGATGGGTAGCAACTTTGTGACTTGCTCTTGCCATTTGTCTCTCACAATGTGACAATCCATCTCTATATGTTTAGTTTTCTCATGGAATACGGGATTAGCGGCAATATGCAATGAAGATTGGCTATCACAGTATATTCCAATGGGTCTTTCAAGCCTTATTCTCAGATCTTGCAGCACATAAGTGATCCACTGTGCCTCCCGTGTAGCCATTGCTAGAGCTCTATATGCAGCCTCACATGAAGAATTGGTGACTGTACTTTGTTTCTTACTTTTCCAGGACACAATTGAAGTGCCAATGAAAAAGCAACAGCCTGAGGTTGATCTCCTTGTATCTGAACAAGTTCCCCAATTGCTGTCCGAAAAATCAGTGGGTGTTAAATCTGTGTCGGTTGCAAACATCAGCCCTTTGGTTGGTGTTTGGTGCACGAAATTGTGATCATCAATAATGGCGCCAAAGACTTGGAGCTCTCAAACGTGAATCACACTTTGTCACAATTCCGCACAACTAACCAGCAAGTGCACTGGGTCGTCCAAGTAATACCTTACGTGAGTAAGGGTCGATCCCACGGAGACTGTCGACTTGAAGCAAGCTATGGTCACCTTGTAAATCTCAGTCAGGCGATTTCAGATGGTGATGGAGAATTGATAATTAAAAGATAAATAAAACATAAAATAAAGATAGAGATACTTATGTAATTCTTTGGTTGGAATTTCAAATAAGCGTATGAAGATGCTTTGTTCTCCCTGAACCTCTGCTTTCCTATTGCCTTCTTCCAATCATTCATACTCCTTTCCATGGCAAGCTTTATGTTGGGCATCACCGTTGTCAATGGCTACTTCCCGTCCTCTCAGTGAAAACGTTTCAAATGCGCTGTCACCGCACGGCTAATCATCTGTCGGTTCTCGATCATGCTGGAATAGGATCCATTGATCCTTTTGTGTCTGTCACACGCCCAACAATCGCGAGTTTGAAACTCGTCACAGTCATCCCTTCCCAGATCCTACTCAGAATACCACAGACAAGGTTTAGACGTTCCGGATCTCAGGAATGGCCGCCAATAATTCTAGCCTATACCACGAAGGTTCCAATCTTAGATTAGAAACCCAAGAGATACGCATTCAAGCCATTGCTAGTAGAACAGAGGTGGTTGTCAGTCACATGTTCCTAGGTGAGAATGATGATGAGTGTCACAGATCATCACATTCATCAAGTTGAAGAACGAATGAATATCTTGGAGAAGAAATAGACTTGAGTTGAATAGAAAAACAATAGTACTTTGTATTAATTCATGAAGAACAGCAGAGCTCCACACCTTAATCTATGGTGTGTAGAAACTCCACCGCTGAAAATACATAAGAACAAGGTCTAGGCATGGCCGAATGGCCAGCCTTCAAACGTGTCTAAGATAGCATAAGACTTATCAAAGATGATTCCCAGGATTTAAAATACAATAGTATAAGGTCCTATTTATAGAGAACTAGTAGCCTAGGGTTTACAGAAATCAGTAATTAATGCAGAAATCTTCTTCCGGGCCCACTTGGTGTGTGCTTGGGCTGAGCATTGAAGCTTCCATGTGTAGAGACTTTTCTTGGAGTTAAACGCCACCTTTTGTGCCAGTTTGGGCGTTTAACTCCAGCTTTTGTGCCAGTTTTGGAGTTAAACGCCAGAATTCTTGAGCTGACTTGGAACGCCTGTTTGGGCCATCAAATCTCAAACAAAGTATGGAATATTATATATTGCTGGAAAGCCTAGGATGTCTACTTTTTAACGCAATTGAGAGCGTGCCAATTGGGCTTCTGTAGCTCCAAAAAATCTACTTTGAGTGCAGGGAGGTCAGAATCCAATAGCATCTGCAGTCCTTTTTCAGCCTCTGAATCAGATTTTTGCTCAGGTCCCTCAATTTCAGCCAGAAAATACCTGAAATCATAGAAAAACACACAAATTCATAGTAAAGTCAAGAAGAGTGATTTTTATTTAAAAAACTAATAAAAATATAATAAAAACTAATTAAAATATACTAAAAACATACTAAAAACAATGCCAAAAAGCGTATAAATTATCCGCTCATCACAACACCAAACTTAAATTGTTGCTTGTCCCCAAGCAACTGAAAATCAAATAGGATCAAAAGAAGAGAATATACAATGAATTCCAAAAATATCTATGAAGATCAGTATTAATTAGATGAGCGGAGCTTTTAGCTTTTTGCTTCTGAACAGTTTTAACATCTCACTTTATTCCTTGAAGTTCAGAATGATTGGCATCTATAGGAACTCAGAATCCAGATAGTGTTACTGATTCTCCTAGTTAAGTATGTTGATTCTTGAACACAGTTACTTTATAAGTCTTGACTGTGGCCCTAAGCACTTTGTTTTCCAATATTACCATCGGATACATAAATGCCACAGATACATAACTAGGTGAACCTTTTCAGATTGTGACTCAGCTTTGCTAGAGTCCCCAATTAGAGGTGTCCAGAGCTCTTAAGCACACTCTTTTTGCTTTGGACCACGACTTTAACCGCTCAGTCTCAAGTTTTCACTTGACACATTCACGCCACAAGCACATGGTTAGGGACAGCTTGGTTTAGCCGCTTAGGCCAGGATTTTATTCCTATGGACCCTCCTATCCACTGATGCTCAAAGCCTTGGATCCTTTTTATCACCCTTGCCTTTTGGTTTAAAGGGGTATTGGCTTTTTCTGCATGCTTTTCTTTTTCTTTCTTTTTCTTTTCTCTTTCTCTTTTTTTTTCTTTTTTCCGCATATATCCCTTTTTTTCTGCAAGCTTTTCACTGCTTTTTCTTGCTTCAAAAATCAATTTTATGATTTTTCAGATCATCAGATAACATTTCTCCTTTTCCCATCATTCTTTCAAGAGCCAATAATTTTAACATTCATGAATCAACAATATCAAAAATATGCACTGTTCAAGCATTCATTCAGAAAAACAATAGTATTGCCACCACATCAAAATAATTAAACTGTTTTAAAATTTGAAATTCATGCACTTCTTTTTCTTTTTTCAATTAAAAACATTTTTCATTTAAGAAAGGTGATGGATTCATTTTCATAGCTTTAAGGCATAGACACTTAGACACTAATCATCATGTAATAAAGACACAAACATAAATAACATAAGCATAAAAATTCGAAAAACAGGAAAATAAAGAACAAGAAAATTAAAGAACGGGTCCACCTTAGTGATGGCGGCTTGTTCTTCCTCTTGAAGATCTTATGGAGTGCTTGAGCTCCTCAATGTCTCTTCCTTGCCTTTGTTGCTCCTCTCTCATGGTTCTTTGGTCTTCTCTAATTTCATGGAGGAGGATGGAATGCTCTTGGTGCTCCACCCTTAGTTGTCCCATGTTGGAATTTAATTCTCCTAGGGAGGTGTTAATTTGCTCTCAATAGTTTTGTGGAGGAAAATGCATCCCTTGAGGCATCTCAGGGATTTCATGATGAGGAAATTCCTCATGCTCTTGTCCATGAATGGGATCTCTTGTTTGCTCCATCCTTTTCTTAGTGATGGGCTTGTCCTCATCAATGAGGATGTCTTCCTCTATGTCAATTCCAGCTGAATTGTAGAGGTGACAAATGAGATGAGGGAAGGCTAACCTTGCCACAGTGGAGGACTTGTCCGCCACCTTGTAGAGTTCTTGGGATATAACCTCATGAACTTCTACTTCCTCTCTAATCATGATGCTATGAATCATGATAGCCCGGTCTATAGTAACTTCAGATCGGTTGCTAGTAGGAATGATTGAGCGTTGGATGAACTCCAACCATCCCCTAGCCACGGGCTTGAGGTCATGCCTTCTTAGTTGAACCGGCTTCCCTCTTGAATCTCTCTTCCATTGAGCGCCCTCTTCACATATGTCCATGAGGACTTGGTCCAACCTTTGATCAAAGTTGACCCTTCTAGTGTATGGGTGTGCGTCTCCTTGCATCATGGGCAAGTTGAATGCCAACCTTACATTTTTCGAACTAAAATCTAAGTATTTCCCTCGGACTATTGTAAGCCAATTCTTGGGGTCCGGGTTCACACTTTGATCATGGTTCTTGGTGATCCATGCATTGGCATAAAACTCTTGAACCATTAAGATTCTGACTTGTTGAATGGGGTTGGTGAGAACTTCCCAACCTCTTCTTCGGATCTCGTGTCGGATCTCTGGATATTCGCCCTTTTTGAGCTTAAAAGGGACCTCGGGAATCACCTTCTTCTTGGCCACAACTTCATAGAAGTGGTCTTGATGCACCCTTGAGAGGAATCTCTCCATCTCTCATGACTCGGAGGTGGAAGCTTTTGCCTTCCCTTTCCTCTTTCTAGAGGTTTCTCCGGCCTTTGGTGCCATAAATAGTTATGGGAAAACAAAAAGCTTTAGCTTTTACCACACCAAACTTAGAAGGTTGCTCGTCCTCGAATAAGAAAAGAAAGAAGAGAGTAGAAGAAGAAGAAATAGAGGAGATGGAGGGGGCTTTGTGTTTCGGCCAAGGGGGATGGGTAGTGTGTATGTTGTGTGAAAATGAAGGAGTGAAGATGGGTTTATATAGGAGTGGAGAGGGGGGTATGGTTCGGCCATTATGGGTGGGTTTGGGTGGGAAAGTGGTTTGAATTTGAATGGTGAGGTAGGTGGGCTTTTATGAAGGATGGATGTGAGTGGTGAAGAGAATGGTGGGATTTGATAGGTGAGGGGTTTTGGGGAAGAGATATTGAGGTGATTGGTGAATGGGTGAAGAAGAGAGAGAGAGGTGGGGTAGGTGGGGATCCTGTGGGGTCCACAGATCCTGAGGTGTCAAGGATTTCTCATTCCTGCACCATGTGGCGTGCAAAACGCCCCTTGCTGCCAATCCTGGCGTTAAACGCCAGGCTGCTGCCCATTTCTGGCATTTAACGCCAGCTTCTTGCCCATTCCTGGCGTTAAACGCCAGTCTGGTGCCCATTTCTGGCGTTAAACGCCCAGAATGGTGCCAGACTGGGCGTTTAACGCCCATTCTGCTACCCTTCCTGGCGTTTAAACGCCAGTAAGTTTCTCCTCCAGGGTGTTCTATTTTTCATTCTGTTTTTGCCTTTTTAATTATTTTTGTGACTTCACATGATCATCAACCTACAGAAAACATAAAATAACAAAAGAAAATAGAAATTTAACATAAATAAGTAAAAATTGGGTTGCCTCCCAACAAGCGCTTCTTTAATGTCAATAGCTTGACAGTGGCTTTTATGGAGCCTCACAGATGTTCAGAGCAATGTTGGAACCTCCCAACACCAAACTTAGAGTTTGAATGTGGGGGTTCAACACCAAACTTAAAGTTTGGTTGTGGCCTCCCAACACCAAACTTAGAGTTTGACTGTGGGGGCTCTGTTTGACTCTGTATTGAGAGAAGCTCTTCATGCTTCCTCTCCATGGTGACAGAGGGATATCCTTGAGCTTTAAACATAAGGGAGTCTCCATTCACTTGAATGATCAATTCTCCTCTGTCAACATCAATCACAGCTTTGGCTGTGGCTAGGAAGGGTCTGCCAAGGATGATGGATTCATCCATACACTTTCCAGTCTCTAGGATTATGAAGTCAGCAGGGATGTAGTGGCCTTCAACCTTTACCAAGACATCCTCTACAAGTCCATAAGCCTGTTTCTTTGAATTGTCTGCCATCTCCAGTGAGATTCTTGCAGCTTGTACCTCAATGATCCCTAGCTTCTCCATTACAGAGAGAGGCATGAGGTTTATACTTGACCCTAAGTCACACAAAGCCTTCTCAAAGGTCATGGTGCCTATGGTACAAGGGATAGAGAATTTTCCAGGGTCTTGTCTCTTCAGAGGTAATTTCTGCCTAGTCAAGTCATCCAATTCTTTGATGAGCAATGGAGGTTCATCCTCCCAAGTCTCATTACCAAACAACTTGGCATTTAGCTTCATGATTGCTCCAAGGTACTTAGCAACTTGCTCTTCAGTAACCTCTTCATCCTCTTCAGAGGAAGAATACTCATCAGAGCTCATGAATGGCAGAAGTAAATTCAATGGAATCTCTCAGTGTGAGCCTCAGATTCCCATGGTTCCTCATTAGGGAACTCCTTGGAGGCCAGTGGGCGTCCATTGAGGTCTTCCTCAGTGGAGATTACTGCCTCTTCCTCCTCTCCAGGTTCGGCCGTGTGGGTTGTGGTTATGGCCTTGCACTCTCTCTTTGGATTCTCTTCTGTATTGCTTGGAAGAGTACTAGGAGGGAGTTCAGTAATTTTCTTACTCAGCTGACCCACTTGTGCCTCCAAATTTCTAATGGAGGACCTTGTTTCAGTCATGAAACTTTGAGTGGTTTTGATTAGATCAGAAACAATGGTTGCTAAGTCAGAGTGGCTTTACTTAGAATTCTCTGTCTGTTGCTGAGAAGATGATGGAAAAGGCTTGCTATTGCTAAACCTGTTTCTTCCACCATTATTGTTGTTGAAACCTTGTTGAGGTCTCTGTTGATCCTTCCATGAGAGATTTGGATGATTTTCCATGAAGGATTATAGGTGTTTCCATAGGATTCTCCCATGTAATTCACCTTTTTCATTGCTGGGTTCTCAGGATCATAAGCTTCTTCTTCAGAGGAAGCTTCCTTAGTACTGCCTGTTGCTGCTTGCATTCCAGACAGACTCTGAGAAATCATATTGACTTGCTGAGTCAATATTTTATTCTGAGCCAATATGGCATTCAGAGTATCAATCTCAAGAACTCATTTCTTCTGAGCTATCCCATTATTCACAGGATTCCTTTTAGAAGTGTACATGAATTGGTTATTTGCAACCATTTCAATGAGTTCCTGAGCTTCTGCAGGCGTCTTCTTCAGATGAAGAGATCCTCCAACAGAGCTATCCAATGACATCTTGGATAGTTCAGACAGACCATCATAGAAAATACCTATGATGTTCCATTCTGAAAGCATGTCAGAAGGGCACCTTCTAATCAATTGCTTGTATCTTTCCCAAGCTTCATAGAGGGATTCACCTTCCTTCTGTCTGAAGGTTTGGACTTCCACTCTAAGCTTGCTCAATTTTTGAGGTGGAAAAGACTTTGCCAAGAAGGCATTAACTAGCTTTTTCCAAGAGTTCAGGCTTTCTTTAGGTTGTGAATCCAACCATGTCCTAGCTCTGTCTCTTACAGCAAAAGGAAAAAGCACAAGTTTGTAGACTTCAGGGTCAACCCCATTGGTCTTGACAGTGTCACATATTTGCAAGAATTCAGCTAAAAACTGATGAGGATCTTCCAATAGAAGTCCATAAAACTTGCAATTCTGTTGCATTAGAGAAACTAATTGAGGCTTAAGCTCAAAGTTGTTTGCTCCAATGGCAGGGATTGAGATGCTTCTCCCATAGAAGTCGAGAGTAGGTGCAGTAAAGTCACCAAGCACCTTCCTTGCATTATTGGCATTGTTGTTTTCGGCTGCCATGGTTTCTTCTTCCTTGAAAAGCTCTGTTAAGCCCTCTAAAGAGAATTGTGCTTTAGCTTCTCTTAGCTTTCTCTTCAAGGTCCTTTCAGGTTCAGGATCAGCTTGAACAAGTATGCATTTATCTTTGCTTCTGCTCATATGAAAGAGAGGAGAACAATAACGTAGAGAATCCTCTATGTCATAGTATAGAGATTCCTTGAGGTGTCAGAGGAAAAGAAGAATAGAAGGAGGAGGTAGATGGAAGAGAATTCGAACATATAAAGAAGGAGGGATTTCGAATTGTACCTTGAGGAGGAGTGTTAGTCCTTTAAATAGAAGGATGTGAGAAGAGGGGAAGAATTTTCGAAAATAAATTAAAAAGATTTTGAAATAATTAAAAAGAAATTTGAAAATTTGATTGAGATTTTCGAAAATTAAGATTAGGAAAGAAATTAAGTGATTATTTTGAAAAGATTTTAAAATTAGAAATTAAAAAGATATGATTGAAAATTAATTTTGAAAAAGATGTGATTGAAAAGATATGATTGAGAAGATATGATTGAAAATCAGACTAAAAAGAGAAAGTTTTAAAATTAAAGTTGATTACTTGACTAACAAGAAATTAGAAGATATGATTTTAGAATTAAAACTTTTGATCCTTTCTTAATAGGCAAGTAACAACTTGAAAATTTTGAAGTAAATATTTAATTATAACAAGAACTTTCGAAAATAAAAAAAATGGAAAGAAATTGATTTTGAAGAGATATGATTGAAAAGATATGATTTGAAAAAGGTTTGATTTTGAAAAATTATGAAGATTTGAAAAAAATTTGAATTAAAAATAAAATCTTCCCTCTAGTGTCCTTCTGGTGTTAAACGCCCAGAATGGCATCCATTCTGGCGTTTAACGCCCAAAATGCTACCCTTTTGGGCGTTAAATGCCCAGCCAGGTACCCTGGCTGGTGTTTAAACGCCAGTTTTCCTTCTTCACTGGGCGTTTTGAACGCCCAGCTTTTTCTATTTGATTCCTCTGCTGAATGTTCTGAATCTTCAATTTTCTGTATTATTGACTTGAAAAGACACAATTTTAAAAATATTTTTGAATTTTTAATGATGAGAAATAACAAAAAAATGCAACTAAGATCAAATAAACAATGCATGCAGGACACCAAACTTAAAAATTTTCATATAGGAGACACTAAAAATTGAGAATGCATATGATAAACAATAAAACACACAAAACAAGAGAATTTAAAGATCAGAGCAATGAAATCATCAAGAACAACTTGAAGATTAATGAAGAACATATTGCATATTTTCGAAAAATGCAAGAAGAATGCAATTGACATCAAACTTAAAAATTGACACTAGACTCAAACAAGAAACATAAAATATTTTTTATTTTTATGATTTTATAAATTTTTTTGTGATTTTTGAAACTTATATGGAAAAGAAAATAAAGAGATTCAAAACTTTTAATAAGAATTCCAGGAATCATGCAATGTTAGTCTAAAGCTTCAGTCTAAAAAGATTAGACATGGTTGGCCAAGCTTCAGTAGGACATTACATTCAGCAGCTAAATTGATGAGAATCAATTAGCTTTTGTGATGATAAGAACATCACGTTGAAACTCTAGAATTCATTCTTAAAAATTCTGAAAAATAAAAAGAAAAGTACCTAATCTAAGCAACAAGATGAACCGTCAGTTGTCCAAACTCGAACAATCCCCGGCAACGGCGCCAAAAACTTGGTACATGAAATTGTGATCATCAACAATGGCGCCAAAGACTTGGAGCTCTCAAACGTGAATCATACTTTGTCACAATTCCGCACAACTAACCAGCAAGTACACTGGGTCGTCCAAGTAATACCTTACGTGAGTAAGGGTCGATCCCACGGAGACTGTCGGCTTGAAGCAAGCTATGGTCACCTTGTAAATCTCAGTCAGGCGAATTCAGATGGTGATGGAGAATTGATAATTAAAAGATAAATAAAACATAAAATAAAGATAGAGATACTTATGTAATTCTTTGGTTGGAATTTCAGATAAGCGTATGAAGATGCTTTGTTCCCCCTGAACCTCTGCTTTCCTATTGCCTTCTTCCAATCATTCATACTCCTTTCCATGGCAAGCTTTATGTTGGGCATCACCGTTGTCAATGGCTACTTCCCGTCCTCTCAGTGAAAATGTTCCAAATGCGCTGTCACCGCACGGCTAATCATCTGTCGGTTCTCGATCATGCTGGAATAGGATCCATTGATCCTTTTGCGTCTGTCACACGCCCAACAATCGCGAGTTTGAAGCTCGTCATAGTCATCCCTTCCCAAATCCTACTCAGAATACCACAGACAAGGTTTAGACGTTCCGGATCTCAGGAATGGCCGCCAATAATTCTAGCCTATACCACGAAGGTTCCAATCTTAGATTAGAAACCCAAGAGATACGCATTCAAGCCATTGCTAGTAGAACAGAGGTGGTTGTCAGGCACATGTTCCTAGGTGAGAATGATGATGAGTGTCACGGATCATCACATTCATCAAGTTGAAGAACGAATGAATATCTTGGAGAAGAAATAGACTTGAGTTGAATAGAAAAACAATAGTACTTTGTATTAATTCATGAAGAACAGCAGAGCTCCACACCTTAATCTGTGGTGTGTAGAAACTCCACCGTTGAAAATACATAAGAACAAGGTCTAGGCATGGCCAAATGGTTGGATTACATGGATGCAAGAATTCAATGAAGAGACAATGAACTCTATATATTTTACTGAAGGATGGTTGGATTTACTCATATATTATGACCAACCTAATAGAATGTGGGTAAAGTTAGTTTTCTTAGGAGGAGTTCGATTTTAGATTGAGCAATTGCTTTCCAAGGAGCTTTATAGGCTAAGTTCAAATTTCATCCCCTCCATGCTTTCTACGTCTACCCAAAAATCTTCGAAGTAGAGCATATAATGAGATTGAATTTCCTTAACTTAGTTTTAGTTTTGCTAGAATTGTGTCAAGCATAGAGATGCAATTTTAAAGATTGGTACTGCATTTAAGTTTTCTTTTTTAAACTTTTCGTAATAAAAATAATTTTACAACATATTCTATTTTTTCTTTCAGAAACTACTAGTCTTCTGGTGCGCATCAATGCAATGCCATTAATGGGAATAAAGGTTAATTTATTTTCTCGGTGTAGGTATTCTATACGTTGCCGTATTCCTGGATAGCAGCGGATAATGAAACTTATTTAACAAGAGGATAGTCTGCATTTATACAAATTCTAAATGTTCAACCTGATGATATTGTTTCAGTTGATTGTCGTTATGAGAATGACTCTAATCTATATGTGTCTTGTAATAACCCAACTTCCAGTACGTCATGATCGTACAAAAAATGAGGCGTTACTGACCTGTTTTTCTTATTTACTATTTAATATTGAGCCTTTAGTGCGATATCGCGTTTCAATTTTTAAGAGAATGCCAGAAAATTTTGTTTTTATTAATTAAAATCATATATCAAGATCTCCAAGAAATACTAATCACATAGTTATTAATAATAATAAATATCATACAAAAGAATTTAAATAAAACTCAGATACAACTCCTATCCCTCTGTATAAAGCAAAATCTTAATTAACAAAGGCAAGGGAATTCTAGGAAAGCAACTCAACACATAAACTTAACTCAAATAAGACTAATAATCACCTGCAGTTTCAAACTGAGTCTTCAAACCTGTGTCACTGAAAGAGTGAAAGATTTTGGGGTGAGAACAAACCACACGTTCTTAGTAGGGAATGAGAATGTCGTAAAAGTAATGAATATAATGCAAATAATTAACTTACTCAATAAAACTATTTTGTTAAACCTTTGGAAATACTTTTACTTTATATAATTAATTACTTTCTTTAGATTTCCGAACTTAAAACAAATCTCAATCACAGAGAAACAATAGCGCAAGAAACAGATAAACACACAAACAATTTGCAATAAGACAAACAACACAATCACAGAGGAACAAGATAAGAAAACACAATCAAATACAAATGTACAAATAAGGATGATGCATGTCTAGAAATCATAAAATAAATCTCATATCAACAACCAGACCAAGAAATCAACATGACTAGAAATTCCGGCAACAATCACAGCACCAATCCAAACTCAATTCATATTTTGGTTTAGCAAATAACACTAAATTAAACACCATTCACAAGCACAATTCAACCAATCCATATCAATTTGTCATACTAAACCCTTATATATTATTTGCAATTATTCAATAAGCCTTTTGGGCATTCTTAAATTAAAAACTGTTGATTTTAAAATAAAACTCCCTACCTCAAATCGTCGAACTCGGCAATTATTAAACGCAGCGAACCTCTCTTTTTCTTTATATTCATAGGAGCGGCATCACTTTCGACTGCTCTCGTGGCAGCAGTAGCCATCACACACTGCATGCAGTCATAGTAGCTCAAACCTAAGACATCAACGTCGTGAAAACCCTTAATAACTTATAACGGAACAACGATTTAAGAGGGTTTTCGGAGCAAAGCGACTTACTGTACCACTAGGAAGGAAGAACAGGGACAGCAGCACCTCCAGCGGTGCTTCCCGGTAACCATGGCGCCGTTCTCCGGCAGCCAGGCACAGCGGTGTATCCTTTTGCTCATCTGGCGAGTTTCCCTCCTCTCTGTTCGCGTTCTGCTCATCTGTGATGGCAACGATCCCGCGGCGGCAACCTCCTTATTCTCTCACTCCCGTTCGAGCTTTTTTTTCCTGGCAAACTCGATGGCGGCAGCGGCGGTACAGCAGCTCGGCGACAGGGTCTCCATTGGCAAAGACGGATTGGCGGTGGGGAAGGCATGGCGGCGACGGATCTGACGTCAACGAAACTGGCCGCGTCCCTCTCGGTGACCATGATGGCAGCACAATGAACAACTCATGGCAGCGGCACAGGTTCCTTCAACTTGCAGACTCCCTCTCTCCCTCGGGTTGACGTCGACGGCGACTTGGCGGCGTGGCGGCATGACACCGTTCCCCCTCTTCTCCTCTCTCCGTTTCTTCTGATTGCAACTCCCCCTCTTCTCTGTTTGATTCTCAGTGTGCATGTGTGTGTTTTGGGTGGGACCGTGGGGTGAGGCGGTCGCTAGGTTAGGTTAAGATTAGGGTAGTTTAGGCAATTTAATAAAATTAAGGGTAATAGAGTAATTGAAAACCAATTTTAATCCAATAATAATATCTATAAAAATACTATTTAATTTTTAATTTACAAATTTATTTTCAAATAAATACTCTAATTCCATAACTAGAGTTAATTAAATTAATTTTCTTTAAATCATAAAATAAGATTCAATATCTAATTAATAAAATTAAAGTAGATAAAACTCATTATTTCAATCACTAAAGTTTTAAATCAATAATAAAAAAGTATTCCATTAATATAAAAATCTCTGAAAATATATTCTTAAATAAATAAAATAAATTAAATTATAATTAGTTTAATTTTTCAAAATCTGGGGTCTTACATGTCTAAGGACTATAATAGCTTAAATATTATTTAAACAATTTAGTTCTAATATTAGCATTTGATTAAATTAATTTTAGAGAAATTTGTATTGTTTCCTCAATTTATATATTATGACTATTATTTTTGGATATGTTATTTTTTTAATATGAAATTTCTTTTTTTGTTTTTAAATATATTTTTATTTTTATTATTTGCTCTCAATATAACTAAAAAAATTGTTAAGTTAAAAAATCTGCTAATAATAAATAATATCTTTGATATAACCATTATTTTAACCAATTATATGAAATTATTATAAATAGATGATAAAATAATTAATAGTTGGGTTAAGATTTTATTAACAATAGTATTTATTAAAACCGCCACAAAATTCATGAGAAGTTCCTGTCGATCTTTTAGCGGCGGTTCAAAACCGCCCTGAATGTCCAACGATAACTAAAATTTTGAATTTTGCGGCACTTACTTTGCCTAGTTCACGCGCATAGTGGCGGTGTTAAACCGCCGCGATTTGCCGAGTGACTCTGGTGGCGATTATTCCAGTAGTTCTTTAAAATCACTGCCACTGCTATGCCGACGGTTGACCTGTCCGCATTTTGCTCACCGCCAGGAGCTGATTCTAGCGGTGGTTATAACCGCCGCAACCCCCCAAAATAACAGCCGCCGTTGCGCTGTTTTGTTGTAGTGAATAATATATTTAGTTGGATTAAAATTTTATTAATGTGTAATTAATTGGATCATTATGATAAAATTTTATTAACATATATTATCTTATAATTAATTACACGTATAATCTTATGATAACCTATAATAAATAGCATATTGGGATAAAATTTAGTTTTTCAACATATATATAAAGAAATAATCATGGGTATAAAAAAAATATATTAATGCTAAAATTTATGACTATAATTAATATATATAATAAATTAATTTAGTATTAATTAAAATTTTATTTTTCTATCTTAAAGTAGATCAATTTTATCATTATTACTATTAAATGAATATACAATTATAATTAATATTATTTTATGTAATTATAATATTATCTATAATTTTATTATTCTTATTATACCACTATTTTTATACAAATTTATGTTTTTAATAGTGATTTATGAAGATTACCATGATTTGTAAATATTATACGTACACGAATATTAATAATAAGGAATAAAAAAAATTCTTGAATGATCGTAGGTTCAAAAATAATTTTATATATGTAAAAAAATAATCGTAATCAAGAAATAAATATGTTTTGAGAATAAAAAATAATTATAATAAAAAATAATTAATATATGTAACTTAAATATATTTACCTATAATTAATATGATATGTATATATAAATAATAAAATATTTAGAATTATTTAAATAAAATAAATATATTTTGAGAAAAAAAACTATTAATTACATAATATATATATATATAAGAAAAATACCATGATTTATAAAAATTATTATACATACAATAATAATATTAATAGAATAAAAGAATTCTTAAATAATTATAGACTCAAAAAGAAATTGTAAACCCCGTTAAATTAGTAAATAATTAGTCAATAAATTAGTTTTCAATAAAGAAGATTTGAAATGTAAATATTATATAAAATTAGGATAAAACTCATCGAAATGAGAATTTTGACACTAATTTCGAAGAAATCGGTCTAAGATTGGACCGAACGAATCGAACCGGTTGGACCAGACCTAAACCGAGCATGTGGGCCCAACCGGGCCAACCTTTAAATGGACCCACGCTCTTTCTTTTTCTCATTTCAGCTGAAACGAAGCTGAAAGCTCCAGGGAAGGAGAAGAACGCCGAACCCTTACGGCAAAATTCATCTCGCCGTAATTTCTCCGTCCGAGCTCCGATCGCTGCACTGTTTGCGGCCACGCGACCGCCCTGTCGAGCTCTACGTTTCTACTAAAAAAATTTCATAGGTAACTCGCTTATTCACCCTCAGCCTCTTTTTCCGCAATTTTTGGAAAATTAAGTGGGGATATTGAATTTCTTTACTCTTTGATGTTTTAGGATCTAATTAACTTGAGGAAAACGTTCACTCTTGCTTATGTGAAGCTTGGGTAAGGTGAGGAAACCATAATTCCACTTTAATTTCACTGAATTTGAGTTTTGAGTATTAAATTGGGTATGTATGTGTTATGAATGTGTATTAGGTTGCGAATAAATAATTGTAGCCTGAAATTGTGAATACCAGAACTTGGAGGAAGTTGTTTAGTTGAGGTTTTGGGGCTGTGTTGGTTAGTGTTAAATTGCCTTGATCGTCACATGGGAATCGGCCAAGGTTTATAGAGAGACAGTAATATATATATTGCCTTGTACAGTAATATATATATATATATATATGTACTTAGCTTTCTCTCCGCATATCTTGCTCTTTTGATCCTCTTAGAGGTTTATAGAGAGACAGGATTTTGTTTATGTACATCTGGATTTTGGTTATGTATGTATATATGTGTAAATATTCTTCGATCAGCCTTGATTTCGTGGGCTGAGTTAGGAGCTTGTTATTTTGTATCATTGGCCCTCTATTCCTACTTTTATTATCTTATGTTTGATAGTTATAGTTTTCTTCACACACAAGTTATTCCATTTCCGGAGCGTTGCGCTTTTCGTTTCGCGATTTTGTTTTACCCATTTTTCAAGGCTCCTAGTTTATTATATTCTTTCTACTATTATATGTATGTATTTTAATTTTAGAAATCGTAGCACCTCGCCACCTCTATTTTACATCCTAGGTGTAAAGCTCTGTGTGGTAGGGTGTTACATAAATAATCATAACCATAAACAAAGAAATATTTAAACAAAATAAGTATATTCTGAGAACAAGAAAATTATTAATTAAATAATTAATATATATGTATACATAAATCAAGATGGCAAAAAATATGATTGCCAACTTTTTCTGAGGTTGTTGTACTAATTATGGGTGATGTTAAACAACCAGCATAAGACAGAGACATGGTTATTGAGATAAAGATAAAGAGATTACAAATGATATGTGTCCTACATCTACAGTATTTGGCTCTTCAGTATCCTTAGCTTTTTCTATATGGAGAAGATGGTTTTAGGAAAGGAATTCTAGTCTCACGTAAGGTTCCAAGTAGAGGAAACCCTGAAGAAGACGACATATCCATGCGACAAGTCTTTGTTTATAGAATACAACATTGAATTGATGAGTTTCCTATTCTTTTGAAGTTGAGAAGACTTTTCCAACAGCTTTTGGTTGATGCATACAACATGGTAGAGTCTGATAGGTTAAGCTGGCACAGATTCAACCAAAAGAAGTTGCAGATTCAACCAAAAGAAGTTGTAGGTTGATAAATATAAAGGGCTTCAACAAAATCTTATAAATAGTCAAGTGGATGCTACATAGATAGGAAAGAGAATTGTTCTTCTAAGTACTTTTACTGGTGGACTAAGGTATATGATTAATAATTGCAAGGATGCCTTTTCTATATACAAGTATGCTAGTTATCCTTGTTATTTTATAACCATTATGTGTAATTTTGAATGGCAGAAAATCACACAAGAAGTTGATAAAATGAGTTTAAAGACTGAAGATAGACCAGATATATTATGTAGGGTATTCAAACTTAAGTTGGATCACCTCATCAAAGACTTGAAGGAAGGAGAGATATTTGAAAGCATTATAGGATATAAGTTTCCATGTGTTTATATAAAGTACCAAATGCTTGCTTTTCTATGTATTATGTGTGTCTATTTGGAGACTAACTAGGTGGTTCAAAATACAGATGATGAATGGTTGAGTTTCAAAAGAAGAGACTTTTCCATGCACACATATTATTGTTCATGCATCCAGACTTTAGGTCACAATTACCTAATGACATAGATTGCTTTATCTCAGCTAAGATTTCTGATTTTAAAAGTAATAAAGATCTATACAAGGCAGTGCAAACATATATGGTCTATGGGCCATGTGGTTTGTACAATGCCAATTCTTCTTGCATGAAGGACGATCACGATACCAAAATATTTTTCAAAGGAGTTTAGACAAAGAACAATTATTGATGAAGTTGGATTTTCAAAGTATAGAAGGTGGGATGATAGGCGAATAGTGCAGAAAAAAGGGGTTCACTTGGATAATTCTTACATTGTTCCTTACAATGCTAAATTGTTGTTAGAGTATGCACGTCATTTAAATGTGGAGTACACATGCTAGACAAGCGCAATCAAGTATTTGTTCAAGTATGTGCACAAGGAAAATGACCGCATAACTACAATCATTTATGAGCCAGAATCTAACCAAAGCATACAAAGTGTAGATGAGATTCAGAGCTACTATGATTGTAGGTATATATTAGCATGTGAGGCTGCTTAGAGGTTGTTTAGTTATCAAATTCTAGCCAAGGAGTTTACTATTATTCGTCTACCATTCTATCTACTTGGTGAATAATATGTTGTTTATCAGGACCTAAAACATGTAGAGGACGTTGTTGACAAGGCAGAAGGATAAAATACTATGTTTCTTGCTTGGATGAATGTTAACAAGAAATATGCATAGTGAGTCATCCTAATATATTCCGAGTTTTCTACAAAGTTTGTCTGGCAAAGAGATGGGAAGATATGGACACCAAGAAAAAGGAGATTCTCTATTGGTAGATTGATATATGTTCCTACAAGAAGTGGAGAAGACTATTACCTTCGTCTTCTACTAAATATTCAGAAGGGTTGCACTAACTTTAAAGATATAAAGATGGTGAATGGTGTAACTTATGATATTTTCAAGAATGCATGCTTTTCTCTTGGGTTATTGTAAGATGATAAGAAGTTCGTAGATGCATGCCTTAAATGAGTAGGAACTTGGGCATTTGTATCATATGTGAGAAGACTATTCGTAATTTTACTGATACCAAATAGTCTTTCGAGACCTAACTTTGGCAGGGAGAATTATTAGCTATAACTTTCAGATGATATTCTGCATAGACATCGAAAGTATTTGAACATGAATGGTATAATCTTACTATCTTATTTGTGTATTTCATAACTTCAAATAACATTTTATGGCTAGATATAGTTTGTTGGCCTAGCTTTTTTTTTAAATGTGATAGATTTAATGTTGTCTGATGAGGATATAAAAAATTTTATATTATCAGACATAGAAGATATCATGCATTCTTATGGAAGGAGCTTGCAAGAATATCCTCTAATGTCAATCCTTTTTTATAGTAACTACTCATTGCAGGATGAGTGATGACTAATAATAGAGGAATTCAAGTATGAAAGATATCAATTAGAGACCTTAACATCATCGACGTTGTGCACAGTGACTATAGAACAGAAGGAAGATTACGACAGAGTTATAAGGGTTGTGAGCGAATTCGAAGGAGGGTTTTTTTTTCCTTTATGGTCACAGTGGTTGCAGTAAATGTTTCTTTACAATTTGATGTTAGCAAAAGTTAGGTCAGAGGATAAAATAGTGCTTAATGTGGCTTCCAGTGGAATAGCCTCGATTCTCCTACCAAACGGTAGGACTGCACACCCTAGATTCAAGATACCTCTAATTGTAAATGAATATTCTACCTGCAATATCCGGCAGGGCTCACCCCTTGCCAAATTGTGATAAAGACATATTTAATAATTTGGGACGAGGCAGCTATGCTTAGCAGGTATGGTTATGAAATACTGGATATATAGACGTCTGAGGGATATTATGAGGTACACATCAATTGCAAATGGCGAGCGTCCATTCGGGAGGAAGGCGGTTGTATTCGGTGGAGACTTTAAATAAATATTTCCTGTAATTACAAGAGGATCTCGACAGGATATAGTGCATGGAACCATAAATTCTTCGTACTTTTAGGAGTCTGCTGAAGTTCTAGTGTTCTACGATAGGATACGAAAATAAAAACCAACAGAAAATCAAGGAATTTAGTGAGTGGATGTTAAAAGTTAGTGATGGCCTAATAGGAGATAACTTAGATGGAGAATTAGAAATTGAGATTCCTATGGATATGATAGTTCCAGATTTCAAACAGGCATTTGATGAGTTAATCGACTATCTTTTCAGGCTTGGTGCATAGCTATCTGTCAAGCAATCACTTTAATCATCAAACAATACTAGCATTAACCTTAGATGTTATTGATAAAATAAATAGTCAACTATTATCAATTATTCCTGGTGAGAAAAATGTGTATCTTAGTTCAGACAATCTTTGTGTTGAGAAAGGTCGTAATATGGAAAGACACTTGAAATTCTTTAATCTAGAAGTATTGAATGCTCTTAATTGTCTGGTCTACCACTTCATAAGCATACTTAAAATTGGTGTTCCGGTAATGCTAATTAAGAACATAAACTAGTCAAATGACCTATACAATGGTACATGACTACAGGTTAGGAGACTTGAAAATCACATGGTTGAATGCGAAATACTAACAGGGACCAAAATAGGAGGAATTGTATTAATCCCAAAAATAAATATGGTTCTAAATAATGACAACATTTCAATCAAGTTTTAGAGAAGACAATTTTTATTGATAGTATCTTTTGGTACGACAATCAACAAAATTGAAGGACAAACGTTAAAAATTGTGGGTCTGTATTTATCGAGATCGATTTTTTTGCACTGATAGTTTTATGTGGCACTTTCAAGAGTTAAGAGCAAGTAAGGGATAAAGGTTTTAATTCAGAATCATGAGAGGGTCTTGTTTTGAGAATTGCATGATTAATGTTGTGTATAGAGAAGTCTTTCATAAATTTAGATAATCAGATACCGTTTAATCAATTGGTATCTCTTTGTTGTTAATTGTGTTTTTGCATATTTTTTTTATAGTTGGATAGAAATTTTTATATAAATAATATTTAAATTTTATTTATTACAGGAACAGAAATACAACTTATAAATGTGCAACGATCAATATTGGAGACAAAAAAAATGTATATGCACGTTTTTCATAGAAACTAAGATATTGATTTATTACATATTTCACTTTATTTTTAATTAATCCAATAATTTTATAAATTTTTTGTTATATACTATTATTTTAGTATTCGTATGAATAAAAAAAATAATTTGAGCTTAATTTAAAATTAAATATGTTAAAAATAATTTGTCTAAAATACTTTAGATATAAATAAAATATTAAATATTTTTGAAACATCGTACAAATACCTACACTAATTTTTTCTAGTATCAAATATCTATTTCCATTTCCTATTAATTGGAGTAAGCCTAATTATTATACTCATTACAATTTTTTGGTTGGCTACGGTATTTCCCAACCTGACAGGTCGGCGGGATTCGAACTCCCGACACTTGTTTAAGCGGACGAGTGAGTTGACTACTCGACCAACCCAAGTTGGTTTATACTCATTACAATTAATAAGTGCTTTTAGAAGCAATAACAGTAAATTCTTTTATTGGAAATGCAAGTTTTTAACATTTTCAATACACACTTATTATAATGTCTTACATATATTAAAAAGGTTAAATTACATAGTTGGTCCCTACACTTTCAGTGAAATTACAAATTAGTCCCTACACTTTAAAAGTTTATAATTAGGTCCCTAAAGAGAATTAAAATTTGTAATTTAGTCCCCACCGTTCAAAAAGTGTTTGATTTAACAGAATATTCTCAGAATATTCTTTATTTTGAACATGTGACCTACTGCACATGTTTGAGAACAGGGACCAATTTACAATTTTAGTAAAAGTATGGGGATCAACTGTGTAATTTAATCATTTGGAGTGACCAAAAATTCCCTAGGCTATCTGAACCTAACCGTCCCTCCCCAACTCTCTCACTCTCACTTTCTCACTTTCTAAAACGACACCCGAACCCCACCGCTCTCTATCTCTCACCTCGGTTCACCGTCGTTACACCGGATCCACCGCATTTGTGCTCACGAGTCGGGTCTCGCCTCCTTTCTCTATCTCGCCTCTCTCATCCGACAACTTTTTCTTCTCTTCCAATCCCAATACTGAACACCGACGATAAATGAAAGAGAACAATTCCAATCTCAAGCATGCTCAAAGCGAACAATTTAATGTCTAAGAAAAAAATAGCAACAAATCAACACAAAAATAGCAACTCAATTTATTAGTGAATTCGGCATGGTGACGGAGGCGAGAAGCACGACGATGGTGAGCCGAGGTGAGAGACAAAGAGCGTTGGGGTTGGGGTGCCATTTTGAAAAGTGAGAAAGTGAGAGTAAGAGAGCTGGGGAGGAGTAGGATGGATTCAGATAGTCTAGGGAGTTTTTGGTCATTTTCAAATGATTAAATTACACGGTTGGTCCTCATACTTTCACTAAAGTTGCAAATTGGTCCCTATTGCAAATATGTGCAGGTCACATGTTTAAAATAAAGAATATTTTGAGAATATTCTATTAAATCAAACACTTTTTAAACGGCGAGGACTAAATTATAAATTTTAATTATCTTTAGGGACCCAATTACAAACTTTTAAAGTGTAAAGACCAATTTACAATTTCACCAAAAGTATAGAGACCAACTGTGTAATTTAACCTATTAAAAATATACAAGATGACTATTTTTATCTAATAGTGTTCTTAAGAGTCTAGGGTTTAGACTTAAAGACACTTAATTAACTTGTTATTATAATTAGCTAATTCCAAACTTTTGCAATGCATAATAATATCTTAGTATACTGTTCTACATGCAACCTCTTTCTTATCAAGCGAGCGATTCTTATTTTAATCCATGTTTATGTAATTTGCTGGTTTGTTTTAATATAAATAAGCATCCAACAAATTGGAAAATAATTTGTTATCAAATTATTTATCCAAAATACTCATGTTAATTATATCAAAAATACTATTTGTATACTAAAATCAGTCATTAAAATCAGCCATCAATATATTTATATATAAATATATCTGTGGTTTAATTTATTTTAAATGTATATTTGTATTCTAACATATATTTTATACGGATGGCTGACTTTGATGTTTTGGTGTACATGTAGCATTATTCTAAAATAATTTTATCTTTAAAAAAAATAAAATAAAATATTTAAGGGGACTAAATTAAATTTTATGTATAATTTATAGAGAAAAATTGATGGTCGGGGAGGCCATTGCCTCCCTTACCTTCTACGTGACTCCGTCCCTGATATATATAGTGTGTGATTGCTATTGTGTTTAAAAGGTAATATTTAACTTACTAAAAAAAAGTTAAAAATTAATATTTAATTTAAAAATATAAAAATAAATTATTTTTAAATATTTAAAATTTTATTCAAAAAATAAGTTAGACAAAAATTAGATACTAAGTAATATGCACTAAAATTCACCACACATACACACGCGCACGCACACAGACATATATATATATATATATATATATATATATATATTAAAAGTGCTATTTATATATTAAAATTAATCACCAAAATCAGTTACTATATATTTGTATATAAATATATATGTAATTTAACTTATTTTTAATATGTATTTTATATTTTAATATATATTTTATGCTGATAACTGATACTTTGATATATATATATATATATATATATATATATATATATATATATATATATATATATTATTTCTAAGACTGTCTAGCTAAAACCACTAATTTTTAGAGAATAAAATATTTATTGTTATTTTGATTAAACTCATTAATTATTATATATATTTAATAAATAAAATAGTTAATCCACTAGTATATATGTTAAACCACTAGCTAGTAATAAATATAAAAGTATTATTAAAATTCATTTAATTTACACATCATGTGCTTACATTCCCACATTTTATTTTCTCTTGCTTTCCTTTCAACCAAACAATGAAGATTTTTTTTTTCATTTTTTTTTCTCTTATTTTTTTTTCTTCCGACCCAAAGGAAGCACTAGTGTCATTTTATTATATGTGTGCTAGTTAACTATTAATTTAGTACTCAAAATATTTAATTATTGACAAAAAAATTCTAAAAGATATTATTGACAAAATAATTTTTTAATGATTTGAAAATACTACGAGAAGAACCGATAAATATTATAAGTTTTGTAAGTAACAAAATTTTTATATTTAGTAAATAACTTATCTATTAGTTCTAGATTTTTGTAATAATATTTGAATAATATTTAGACGGTGCATAAGAAAATTCAGAACAAAATTTAATCTTTAAATTTTTATTTTTTATTTTTAAAAAAATATAATCATTCACAATTAAAAAAAAATAATACTTGACAAAAATTATCAAATTTTAAAAATAAAAAAATATTTTTTTAATAATAATTACAAAAATTTCTATCAAAATTTGATCTCTAAAATTATTTTTTAGAATATATATTTAATATTTAATTTTTTTATCAAATTTTTAAATGTTTTAAAAGCTTATTTGTGTTTAACGTCTTTATTTTATGATTCTTTTTGTTAGTAATACGAATTACTTTTAAATATTATTTTAATACTTTACTATTAATTCAAATAATATCTGCAAAGATAATTTATTTGATGGAGTAACAAGCGATAAAAAGGTAGTATGACAATATAAAAATATAAATCCGATCCAAATCAACTTCCATAATTTCATGGCTCAATAACCTAAACACTTGATCTCATTTGTAATGACAAGAAAGCAATATATATATATATTTCTAATGGAAAATGCTAGTTGTACAATACTAATCAGCCTTTAATCAGCTTTTAATCAAATTTAAATAATATTTAATTATTTTTTATTGTAACATGTTCCTATTTTGTAGATACATATCTATAATTAGATTTTAATTTAAATTTTAAAACCCACCCACTTTATTGGTGGGACTTTGCTTTACTTTTGTAACTTCATGTAATAGATACAGTTTTTTAAATTCCTTATTGTACGAGACATTCACACGCATTAGTGAATCACAAACCAAAAAGGACGCTGGCAGCTGAATTTTCCATCTCGTCTTCATTGGTGAAGCCTATCACCACCTTCCAGCTGAAGCACTCTCTCATTTTGCATTGGGTGAGGATTTGTTTTATGAATTTCTAGTGATGAATGGTCGAATATAATTATATTCATAAATTAAAATATTTTTAATTGTAGCTTCTTTTTCAATTGTAAAACATCTAAAATTATTAAGTTATACAAAAAATATTTTTAAAACACATCCAAAATCATAAATTTAAAATTTAAATTTAAACATTAAAAAATAATTGTAACACATCTAAAATTACGAAGTTATACAGAAAATATTTTTGAAACACATCCAAAATCATAAATCTAAAATCTAAATTTAAACATTAAAAAATAATTATAACACATCTAAAATTATTAAGTTATACAGAAAATATTTTTAAAACACATCTAAAATCATAAATCTAAAATTTAAATTTAAACATTAAAAAATGATGGTAACACATCTAAAATTATGAAGTTATACAGAAAATATTTTTAAAATACATCCAAAATCATAAATCTAAAATCTAAATTTAAACATTAAAAAATAATTGTAACACATCTAAAATTATGAAGTTATACAAAAAATATTTTTAAAACACTTTCAAAATACAGAAATTGTACATACAAAAATAATTTAACATTGCAATATATATGAAAATCTCTTTAGGCCATTTTATTCAATTTTTTATTTCAAAAAAATCAAAATTTATATAGAATAATAAAAAAAAGTAATGGTGTCAGAGACTCATCCAAACCTTAGGTAAGTTTTCGGCGTGGACGAACGGCGACGAGGAGGAGAAAGGCGGTGACGAAGATGAGTGTTGAAGAAGGGGAATGTGGCGTTGTGAATGAGCGCCGAGAAGGAGGAAGGCAGCGTCAAGTGTTTTGACATAGGACAAACGTGACTTCTCTGCTTTTTTGAGTGTTTTGTACGGGTTTAATTAATAATTTGATGGTTTAAGGTTTATTTTATAATTTTAAAATCAAATTTTTGAATTTTGAATAATTTGATTTTTAGATATGTATTTAAATTTCAAATTTCAGTTTTTTTAGATTGTATTTTAAATGTGTATTTAATTTTAAAAAGACAGTAAATCTATTTATAATTTTTAGATGTAATTGTTTTAATTTTTTTTAAATTATTGTAATAAAAGGTTGAATATTGTACCATTTTTAAAGGATACCTAGTTGAATTGAAAATCTAATTGATTAGCCGATATGATAGAATTTTAGTTAATTTTATCATTAATATTGCATTCCTTATTATTAGAAACATTTTAAATATTTTAAAAATATTAAATATTTCAGTGATTTAACAATTGATCCTAGGTAAGTTTTATAAAATATCAGTATTTTTAAAATATTAAAATTTTTTCATATTATTATTCTTTTTTTTTTTTTGTTGAATTTTATTCTTTATATAGAGGAGTAATGTTAGTCTTATTTCAAAAGTAACATGTGTTGAATATTACATAAATATGAATATATAGAACTAACATTAGATAATATAATAATATATAAAAGCGAGATAGACTAAATAAAAGTCTCATATCACATCTGTTAAAT
Organism: Arachis hypogaea; assembly: GCF_003086295.3. Classification (NCBI taxonomy): domain Eukaryota; kingdom Viridiplantae; phylum Streptophyta; class Magnoliopsida; order Fabales; family Fabaceae; genus Arachis; species Arachis hypogaea. The sequence continues at coordinate 15,701,208 of NC_092053.1, read as the reverse complement.
ATATAGGATGCTCATAGTATAAATAAACAGCTCAATGTATGCAAAGAATATAGCAATACTATTTAATATTTAATTTTATACTCACGTACTCTCAATCTTTTTCTGTTTTCTCTGTTCTCTTATGCTTTACTCTTCTCTTGAGTTATCAAACATCTACCAAATAAAAATATAGATATATATCTGAATATATATTAAGCATAAATAACATACGTTTTTCTTAGTTCTACGAGAGAAATCTGGAGAGGCCAATTTTATTACCAATTTCTTTAACATCTTTTTCAATCTGGATTTTGAACTCTCCGTAGGTAAAATTTTCTATACAATGGTGGCATGCCATGGCATGTACGAGTGCATCAAGAACCTATCTACCTTTTCAGAAGCTATTGCTTTGTGTTTATTAACAATGTTGTAAACTCCATTGTTAAGTGTCTGCATGCATATATAAAACAAACGGAATTGCATTCTCTAAATTTTGAATTTTATTTTAGAAGGTAAAGTATGATTTTTTACTATCTATTTTATAGGTGAGATCAAAAGAAAATATAAGAGAGAAACTATTAAAGGATAAGAGATCACACTTTATTCTCTAAAGTAAAAATTTAAAATTTAGAGGATCTAAATTCAAAACAAATAATGTTATACGTTACACATATATTATTAATTAATTCAATTCTAAAATATAATAATCATTCAACTAGAGCTCTACATTGCTCATTCATGTCAAGGAAATTTGTCCTAAATTAGTTATTACAAAATTATGGAAATTATATTAAAAACATTATTTTAATTTTTAACTTGTGAGATACTATTAGATAATTATAACATAAAAATTATATCATTTTGAGTTGATAGAAATACTATGGAAAAAATATTATAATGCATAGAATTTTATTTTCTCTTACAATATTCGCCCACTCTAATCCTAATCATGTGTCATTTGAACTTATATTGGTTTGAACATATATATGGACTATTATAGCTCACATGATAAATTAAATATGTTAAACTCTAGAGATACATTAAAGTACATGTTTTCTCATATTATAGACATATGAAATAAGAATTTTCGGATGCTCTTTGTTTAAAAAATATAAAGAACTTACTTTTAGTTAATTAATATTAATTAATTTTTTATTTTAAAAATTTTTATTTTTTGAAGTACTTAAAATTTAGAATTTATAATTTAGAGATTGTGATTAAGTGTTTATAATTAAAAATTTAGAATTTAAAACAAAGTAAATTTTAAAAAAATTAATTAATATTAAATAAAAAGTTAATTCTCTTCTATTATTTTGTTTTTCCTTAGTTCTTGTAGATATATTTTTTTTGGACTCATAGGAAAATTATTTGTCTTGAAAATAAAATTATCATTGCTTGGCTAAATGCATGAATTGAAAGTAAAATCACATATCAAGAATTTGGGTTAGAATTATCATTGATGTATTAGTTCTTCCACCATGCAGGGTTTACGAATCTGTGTATTCTATGGATAAAAATGGGAGCAATTTGACCATCCCCATATAAATATAAGGGTGATGATACAACACATTCCAAATTTATAAGTAAGATAGAATTATCGGTGTATTTTGATTGGATAAGGGTTGTACTAATCCAAATGATAGAACAAGAGTAGTGATCCAAAATGTTTTTGAAAATTTTTAAATGATCCTAAAATATCAGTATTTTAGTCGTTAATCTTAGTTATATATTATTGAGATCTAATGGTTAAAATTATTAGAATACCAATATTATTTTAATAGTATATAAAATACATAAAATTCTTCTACTAAAGGTCTTACTTATATGATTACAACAATATCACTTCTTTTATCCAAATGCAAGTATGTTATTTAACCAACATATGTAACTACAAAATATAAAAGCTGTGAACTGTCTTACTTTTCTCTCTGGTTATTTGAAAAAAAAAAAAAAACTGTAGTTCGTTAGGAGGGATGTTTCCGCCACCAACTCTCTAAAGTAGTCCGGTCGCTCTTTTCTTTGCTTGTGATTTTATATAAAAGGTCAGGTTATGTTCATAAAGAATTTTTTTAAATGAGATAAGAGGGGTGGACGCGAAACGTGTATATCTCGTTTACAGTGTAAATGAGATAAATGTATTTTTTAAAAAAAAATTAAAAATAATAAAAAATATTAATATTATTAATAATCCAAATTTTTAGCATGCAATTAGTACATAAAAAAGTTAGTAGAAGAAATTAAAATAGATAAACTTGATCAATGAGTACTCAAAAAGGTTGATGGAACAGTGGAAAGAGAATTGAAACGGTTATCTCTCATATTATCTCCCACTATCCACGTGAGAGATAACTGTTTCAATTCTCTCCCATCAGTCTTTCTTATCAATTGGCAAACGTGAGAGATAACCGTTTCAATTCTCTTTTCACTATTCCATCAACCTTTTTGAGTACTAATTGATCAAACATATCCATTTTAATCTCTTCTACTAATTTTTTTATGTACTAATTGCATGCTAAAATTTGGATTATTGATAATATTAATATTTTTATTATTTTTAATTTTTTTAAAAAAATACATATCTCTCGTTTACACTGTAAACAAGATATACACGTTTTGTGCCTATTCTTCTTATTTCCTTTACACTATAAACGAGATACATGCAAAATTATTTTATTTACCGTGTAAACAAGATAAAAGAAAAATATTTATTTTATTAAATATTTTTTAAATTATTTATTTCAGTATTTATTATAATTAATTTATTTATTAAAATAAAAAATCCCTCATCTCTCTCGTGTATTTATATAGTTGAGCATAAAGAATATTATTTTAAAAAAAATTAATATGATATATCCATAAATGTCATTGTCACCTTTTGAATTTGGGTAAAGTTGACAATGAGACGATAAGAATGTTAAGTGAGTCGAAAAGTGGCGGAAGTGGCGAAGCATGCAAGTACTTAGTGGAATCACTCTAGTATGAGACAGAGCAAAAAATTAAAAATAATTTAGGAGTTATAAATAAAATTTGACTAAAAACTAAAAAAAAGAATAAAAATAAAATCTATTTTAAACATTAGAAATAAATATCAAATTTAATTAAATATTAAAATTAATTTTAAAATTTTTTGACAAATATTAAAAGAAAAAATATATTTTATTTTTATTTTTTTATGTTATTTATAATTTTCTTTGTCAGTATAACCGTTAGTTTTCAAATCATCCCTAACTTATTGCAATATGTTTTTGTGTGAATGTGAAAAGAAAAAATTCTGAACCTATTTTTATTTTGATTTTTATTATTTAAGATACTTTTAATAAAATTTTGCAATGATTCCAATTATAATTTAAGATAGGAAGTATCTATTTTTTTAATTTAGAGTAAAATATAATATATTTGATATCTGTAAATATCATTTGAAGAAAGAAAATCTACAGTATACTACTGAAATTTGTTATATTAGGTTAATACATAGAATGTGGGGCTGGTTTTGAGCCACGAATAATAGTTAATAAGTACTTATGAGAGTGATACTATTAATTTTACAAAGAACAATCAAAATCTCCTATGGAGTGATACTGTTAATTTTACAAAGAACTATATAATCTTCTATGATATAAAACACTAGGTTCACCGTCTTAAGAAGAATTATAGTTTAGAATGTTATATATATATATATGATTGATAATTTTAAAAATTTTATATAATTATATAATTGGATTAATACGTTTTAGATGATTTTTTATATAATAAATGTATAAATTATTTATTTTATTTTTACTTATACAACAATAATAATACATAATTAATTATTTGTGTAAAATTCTTATACTACAATAATACATAAAAATTAAATTAACACACATATATTTTTTTTAAAAAAAAAGATAGTTTCACAACATAATGTTCAAACTATTACAGCTAAAAAAATTAGAATAAAATCTTTATTTTCATATTTTAAAAATAAAATTCCCATATATAGAAGAAAAAACATATCTCTATCTAGTAGCCAGAGACGGACATAGGGGGGAGTAGAGGTCTCGGCCCCCCCAACTTTTTAAAAAAAAAAGATTAATAGTAATAAGTTATTAAGTATGATTTAATTTTTTTAAAAATTTATGTAATATTTAGTTTAATATAAATAAAAGTCTAATCTAATTTAAATTTAATGATTTTTAATATCTAAAAAGTAAGTAACAATATTAAAAAAATCTGAAAAGATATTATTACTAATATTTTTAAATTAAATAAAATTTTTCAAATCTCATAAAGTAGATTTTTTTTCTTCTTGTGAGCGTCCTTCTTGATTTATTTGGTATTAATTCTCTATGTTTCAACTACTACAACTGAGTGATCTTTTTCAACTATGAATGTTGTGAAGAATAACTCAGAAACAAAATGAAAGATGAATTTCTTGCTAATTGTCTTCTAATTATATTAAAAAGAAAATTGCTGAAAAATTTAACACAAATTCTATTATCGATGAATTTTATGATACGAAAAATCGATCACTTCGTTAATAAAAAATACATACATATTTTTTGTATTTTAAAATATATTCTCTATGGTATATTTTTGTAATACATTTTACATTATATCATTTTTTGCATAATTTTTTAATATTATATATGTTATTGGCCCTCCATGATAACATTTCTGGATCCCTCCCTGCTAGTAGTTTAATCCATCGTATTTAAGTGTACTACAAACATTAATTACCTAGAATAAATCACCAAGGTTAACAACAAGAGCTTGCAGGTTAGGTTTGACACAGACCAAATTTTCGTTCTTCATCAGTTGCAAACCACCAATCTTAAAGCTAGTGTCCCTCTGAAGTAAGAGCTCTAACACTTTTGAATAGATTGATAATGGGCATGGTGGATATCGATTCAGGCAAAGAATTTTGTTTTTGCTGAACAATTCTCTTTGAAATACTTCAATTTTATGTTCACTTGTTGAGCTAGAATTTGTGCCAAAGTTTTTGCTAAAGGAGCAACTACTGTTGCAAATTCTTCAATAGCTGATCTAAATAATTTAAATATATATGCGAACTATAATTAATTAGAGATATATATTACTTAAATTATTTTCAATTAGTAATAGATGTGAGCTCAATTGTAATTAGTTAGTCACTTTAATATATATAATTAGAATAGAAATGAATTTAATTTATTAGTTATTTAATGTGTGACTGTAATTAATTATAAAAAGTACTTAAGGAGTACATAACAAATGCTTTTACACCTTAGTTATTAAGTAAAAATATACATGAATACTTATAATCAATAATAATTTTTTAAGAATCGTTAGGTGTATACATGATGTAAAGCAGGATTTTATTATTAGGTTTGAAATCATTTTGAATAGTTAAATATCTAATAAATTTTTGTAAATTGTATACAAGTTATTCTCTTTTTATATTTGTTCGCTTATTTATTTTATGCTTAATTTTTTACTTATTTTAAATTAAATTTTAAAATATTTTATTATTAAAATAATAATATCATATCATAAAACTATATCGCAAAACTGTAATTATTAAGTAAATGTACATAAATATTTATATATTTAATTAAATTATCTCGGAGTATATATAAATCATTTCAATAAATTTTACATATAATTTATTTTAAATAATCTAAATATGCATGTTTTTGTATTATTAGTTTAAACAAATCACTTTTCTTTTTAAAGTTATATCTCATAATAGATGAATACTCACGTGCAGTTTTTAAAGTTATATCTTATAATTGAAAACTATTAGATAATTTGACATATTTAATTAAATATTAATGATTCTCAATTATCAATTTCATATAAAAATATTGTAAGTGAGTTTTTACCCTCATAATAACTACTTTAAAATAAAGCTGAATTGAGTATATACTGGAAAAAAAAATCCTTTTAAAGTAAAACTAAAAGAAACACACATGCATTAGTTCTTCTTATCTATGGACTATATATGAAAAAAAAAAAAAAAGCAAATGAACAAATTAAAAGAAGGCTAGCTCAATGTGAAAATGAAACCTTGGTTGAATCCTAGTTAACTAATCAACTTCAAACATAAGCATAATTCTTCTCCTAATTAACTAGTGTTATCGATTAGCCTTCCTGTTGCCATTAGTATTTCTAAAATAATAATAAAGATCGTGGTTAATTTTGTAAATTTTTTTCTTTTCTTTTGTTCTATTTTTTTTCATACATGTTTTTGGAGGAAAAAAAAATAAAAATAAAAAGAAGAGACATTAAGCAAGCACGTGCTTATTACATGAATGTCCTAATTATGATGAATTGATCGAAGTACAATTCTGATGAAGATGATGTCGGGCACTTTGAATGGCTATGGAATAATGGTTTTCAAATCACTTTCTTCGAAGACGCATGCCATAATAATCACTTAAAATACAACAAAGCTGGAAAAAGAGATAACTATGTTGGAGACAGCAACTATCACTTTAACTATATCAATGCATGTCTATATATGTTCTTCTTTATTTTATTCAGTTCAGCAGATCCCACCAACATGGACCCATTTTCATCTTTAAAATTTTATTAGGAGTCATCCTTTTCAAACTTTCAGATAGAGACATGGTCAGTTTGAGTGGTAGATTATTTCTTCTCTTGATTGTGATTTTGGGTTCAAGTGTTAATGAATGAGTATAAAAAATTAATGTTCAAAGTGTCCTACCTTCTATAAGATTTAAAATCTTTTAATAGAGAATATTACTTTCTATAAAAGGATATTAGCTCTTAAAACTTTGGAGGAATTATTATCCTAAAAAATTATTTTAGTTCTTAATGATTGGTTTAACTCTTAATTTTGTCTCTAACTAATATTTAAAACGTGTTATTTTTTATCTTAAACATTGAATAAATTATTATTTTTAAGTTTTAATTATGAAAAATTTAAACGCTAACAATTTTAAAATTTATTTTTTATTCTTAAAATTTGTTAAAAATTTTAAAAATATTTTTAAATTTTATTTTATTTTAATTTTGTCTCATAAATTTTTTATTTGTATTAAATATATCCTTAACAGTTAATTTTTTAAAAAATTTAGGACTAATTCAGCAATAATTTTACAAGAACAACCATTAATATAAATAAAACAGAGATAATTATTATACATTAATTTTTAGGATAATTTTTGTACTTAAAAAATTTGTCAAAAAATTTTAAAAATATTTCTAAATTTTATTTATTAAAAAAAAACAGCAAATATACCCTTAATAGTTAAAAGATAGTTTGTTGGACAGTTTTATCGAACGTATAGAATAATTTTGTCATGCTAATTAATCTAACTTTTGATGGATATTAAGTTCACATTTTTTATGGTTAGAATCGTTTGTACTAAAATCTTTTATGGTTGAAAATAGTAGCTATTGTTATTTTTTTATGTTTTTAATCTTTGGTGAATGTTAACTTTTTTCTTCTTCTAAAAATCTCATTTATCTTTATTATATTATTATATTTTTTCTTTTTTATATTTCTCTTCCAATAATTTCATTGTCAAATTACTACTATCACCATTATGGCCATCACAATTATAATTGTTTTTGCTATTTTAAAAAAGATGATCATGAAGGAAATAAATATTACAGAAGAAATTAATAAAGAACGATTAGATAATTACTCTATTTTATTATATAAAAATTAAATTTTTATATGGCATGCTTCTAAAAGTGTTTTTTAATTTATATTTTTTAACTCATTAAATATAAGTTATTACGATAAACTAACTATATCAACTAATTGATTTGATTAAATATTTAAATATTACATAATTTATTATCATTTATATTAATTTGATTTAGTAATATTTTTTAATTTATTTTTTTAATATTCTGTTAGTATTTTTTTTGATGAGTTTGGAAAATTCTAAAATTATTTTGATGATAATCAAACATTATTAAAAGTAATAAATTACAAAATTATTAAATTAAATCTTAATTCACATTTGTTGATTAATAATTTTGCTGTGCAGATTTTGTGTTTGGGCTAAAAATTAAACAAGCCCAATATGTTGAAGAAATTTAGCCTTGTGCGAGAAATTCTATCTAATATGTGGCTGAATTATTTTATTAGGCAACTTGAATTAGGCTAGGAAATTATGGTGCAGCCCAAAAACCACTATGTTGCAAGACCAACAAAGCTTGGTCTGAATTAAAAAGGAAAGAAGGAAAAGGTTACAAGCTTTCACGGATACCACACCCTTCATTTGATGGAATTCAAAATTTGATTAAATGGAGTTAATGTAGACATTGGTAAATGAAAAGAGAAAGTTGAAATTGATATGATGGCATTAATTGATTACACGTTACTAGGAATGAGGTTTGGAAACTTAACTCATTTTTAATTTCCTTTCTTAATTCCATTGAAAGCTTTTTTGCATTCTCTCTCTTCTCTCTCTTCTCTCTTCGGTTGTCACTTCAGCAGGAAAGAAGAAGATGCAAGCTATCAGTAAAAATCACAGAGAAGCTAGAAGCAAGAAAAAGGCTAAGGTGATGATGTCCTTAGCAAAAAGAAGATCCAAATTTTGGCGTGGCTGAGATCTTTGCCACTTATGGTAAGATATGGTGAAGAAGTCTCAGGATCACCATGCCTAAAAATGGCAGAAAATCCAATTCGGTCAGAGAAGAAGATCCCTGGGGTATGGCTCGTCTCTACTTTGTGGTCATCCATCACAGAAGGCAGCTACTGTAGCTACGTGGAGGAGGAAGCAGAAGTGGAGCAGGAAGAGCTGTCAAGGATCAAGCGTTCATCAAGGGTCAGGAATCCTTCTTGGGGACCAAGTCAAGATGGAAGGCTCAGATTGATGAAGCTTGAAGAAAAGGGATGAGAGAGAGGTAATTGCATGTTGGTTTTAGCTTTTGGTTCCCTTTCTCTTCTCTCTTTCCGAACCGGTTTGGTATTGAAGAAGAAGAAGATTAGCTCGGTTGAACCGTTTCAACCTTGGAGGCTTCCCCTTCTATAATAAGGGTGAACAGCCAAGGCTTGAAGCAAGGAGAAAAGAGTGAAAAGCACAGAGTTCTCATAGCTACCCAAGCTAACAGAAGTTCTTCTCCTTCAATGTTTTTCATGTTGTGTTTTTCTATTTAGTTTTGTCTGTCTTGAGTCTCATGGTGAAAAAGGCAAACAGTGTGAGGTTTATAAGAAAAAGCCAGTGAGCGGAAAAAGGCAGAGGATACAAAATTAAAAGAAAAAGCCATAGATGTCTTAGAGGTCCTTTGTACATCTGTGTTGTGTATCATGATTCTGTGGGAATCCCCTTGCAAGTTGGGTTAGCACTTAGCAGTTGAAAACTTGGTAGGTGACCAAGTCAAGTTCAGGATTGAGGATAGATTCTGGACTTATCCCAGATAGGAAGGGTAGTTCCTAGGAAAAATTGGAGTCTGTAATCTGTTTGATTATAGTGAAATTCCATCATTGTTGTGATGGAGACTGGATATAGGCTGCACTGCACTTAGCAGCTGAACCATGATACTTCTGGGTGTGATTCTCTCTTTCTATTCTACTCAATTTCTGATTCTATTCGTAGGAGACAAAATTGAAAATTATCTCTTCACTGGTTACGAGACAAAAAGAAAAAGTCTCTTGACTAGTGACGAGACAAAAAGCAGAAATATCTCCTAAAGTATTTTAAAAGGGCAGCAAGAGTCACTCAATGAAAAGGGGCTAAGATTCAAACCCCCCTTCTCTTAGCCACTGATAACCATCAATTGGTATCAGAGCTTGGTCTCAAAGAGATCAAGCTTTGCAGCTTGGAGAAAAGATCCTGATGGCAGAAAACAGCGGCTCAAACCTGGTGGCCTACACTTTGACAGAAGGGCAGTCAAGCAACAGACTGGAAAGAACTACACTGATTGGAAGGAAAGAATGAAGATTTTTATCCAATCAGTAGATTACAGACTCTGGAAAATAATCTTAGAAGGTCCTCAATTCCCAACCATCACAGGGGCTGATGGTGTTGTCTCTCTCAATGGTGAAGCCAGTTGGACCGAAGAAGACAGAAAAAAGGTGGAGCTCAACGCTAAAGCTATCAACTTGATTAACTGTGCAATCAATTTCGAGGAATATCGACGGGTATCAAGATGCACAACAGCAAAGAAAATCTGGGACAAATTACAAGTCACTCATGAAGGCACAATCCTAGTGAAGAAGACCAGAATTGAAATGCTGAATAGAGAGTATGAAATGTTCACAATGAAGGAAAGGGAATCAATTGATGATCTGTTCGAAGGATTCAACATAATCATCAATGGCTTGGATGCTATGAGGATCATGTATCCTGAATCTGTGCTTGTGAGGAGAATTTTGAGAAGTCTCACAAAAGAGTGGGAAACTAAGGCTATAGTGGTATCTGAGAGTAGTGGTCTTGATTCCATGACTTATGATTATTTGAGAGAAAATTTACTTGCATTTGAAAATACATATTTGAAAAAAAATACTAAAAGAAAAGGAATAGCTCTCAAATCTGTTACTGACCCCCTGGATGATGAATCCAGTGATTATTCTTCAGAAAATGAATTTGTTTTGTTTGCAAAAAAATTCAGAAAAATGGTGAAGCTAAAGGAAAGGAGCAAAGGAAGTGGTTCAAAGAAACCAAGGAAAGATTCCAGTAAAGTAATCTTTGTTGTAGGCTTCATTTCTCTTTCTTTTTTTCTTTCCTTTTAGGTTGGCCACCAAAAGAAGGAAAAAGGAAAAGTTTCTAAATGGGGCAACAAACAAGTTCATACGCACAACTTTTTGAAGAAGCTCATCAGTTGTAGCAACCCATCCACATTGCTCTCCTTTGCATGCATCGAGGACGGTGCAATCTTCAAGTGTGGGGAGGTTGTCCGACCGATCTCCATGGGTAACAATTTCCTTTTTCAACACCAGTGTTAGATTAGTTGTTGCATTGCATGTTAGGTTGCATGCTAGTTAGAATTTGTACATGTTTTGCCACTCCTTTTTATGATTAGGACTACTTGGTTAGGGTGATGATTCCTTTTCCAAGAAATTGTTTATAGGGCGCCTACCAATTTGAAAGAAAAAAATTTTGGTTGAACTTGCTTGAAAGAATTTATTTTGGAACATGGTTTTTGAGCTAAGAACACAAGCTTGTGAGATTTGAGCCTAATTGTGTGGTTACATCTTATAACCACTTATTTTTCCTTCTTGTGTGCATTATTCTCTTTCTATAATTGTAATCTTTGATTTGTTTGATTCTTTATGTCCATTATTTTGTGTATTCATGCATTTATATGATTGAGGCCATTATTTCATAAAGCTCACTTACCCAAATAGCCTTACCTCTTATCATCCATTGTTAGCCAATTTGAGCCTACGATTAACCCACTTGTTCTTAATTTAGCACATTACAAGCCTTAAAGCGGAAAACAATAAATGTCCTTTATTTAGATCTTTGATTAGCTTAGGCTAGTGAGTGTGAGTATCATTCAAGTGTGGGAAAACTCGGGACATTGGGTGAATAAAAGGGTAGTTTTGTATTTTTGTTGTAAATATTAGGAATTGGGTACATGCTCATGTGTAATAAATGTAAAACCATATGCATTGATGCTTTTGTATATATTTTACTGCAAAGAAAAAAAGAAAGAAAGAAAAATGAGAAAAGCAAAAGAAAAAGAAAAAGAAAAAAATAGAAAGAAAAGAAAAGTAATAAAAAGGGGACAAAATGCCCAAAGTGAAGCTCAATAATAATCAATGCATATGTGTTGTGATCAAGGAAAAAAATGCATGAGTATGTGAAAAAGTGAAGAATGGGTAGTTAGGTTTGTTTAAAATTGTATAGGTTGCTATATAGGTTAGGTGGGAAGTTTAAGGTAATCAAAGATTCAAATTTCAAGTCCAATTGACCAAATCTGCATCCTACCTTGACCCTAACCCCATTACAACCTATGAAAAGACCTCATGATGAATGTATGCATGCATGAAATAAATGTTGATTTTTAGATGAAAAACAAATCTTGGAAAGCATGATTAGGGGAGAATTGAGAGAATCGACCCTATACACTTGAGTGACTAGAGTGCAAATACTTCCGGTGAGGGTTCGATGCTCAATTCCTTGATTCCCGGCTTTCATGAGCGTTCTTCTTGCAAGTCTACTTGAACTTCATTTTTATACTTGAATTGGTAGGATTCATGAGTCGTCATATGACCTTAGCCCTACCCGTTTATACATGCTCTTGGGAGATTGATTTATTTTTTTAACCAAGTAGGTAGAATCATTTTGCATTTAGTTGCATTCATATAGATAGATGCATTTAGGTTATTTGCACTGAATAAATGTCCATACCCCTTCTCTTATCCTTCTTGGTTTAGCATGAGGACATGCTATGGTTTAAGTGTGGGGAGGTTGATAAACCCCATTTTTAGGGTTTATCTTGTGTTGAATTTAGAGGGTTTTGTCAACTTTTCTCCCATGTATCCAATGAAATAGCATGGTTTTATAACTTCTCCTTTAATTGTACTTAAGAGTGAAAATATGCTTCTTAGGTCTTAAAATAGCTAAATTTAATTCACCTTAATTCCATTAGATGCCTTGATATGTTTGTTAAGTGATTTCAAATTTAGGAGGCAAGGATTGGATTGAGAGAATGAAGAAAAAGCATGTAGAAATGGAGAACTCATGAAGAAATGAAGGAATCGCAAAGCTGCCAAGCCCGACCTCTTTGCACTTAATCGATCATAACTTGAACTACAAAGGTCCAAATGAGGCGGTTCTAGTTGCGTTGGAAAGCTGACATCCGGGTTTTCAAAATAATATAAAATTTGCCATAGTTGCATCGCGTTTAGAGATGCGCATGCGCACTGTACGCGTACGCGCCGATGTTGCATGTGACTCACTAAAGTGCAACTCGTGGCCAGCGATTTCTGAAGCATTTTGGGCTCAATCCAACTCATTTATGATGCTATTTAACCCAAGGATTGAAGGGGGATGAACAAATTAGTCATAATTAGTTTATTTTAGATTAGTTTTGGAGGGAAAGTTAGTTTCTTCTCTCTAGAATTAGGAGTAGGTTAGATCTAGATTAGGAATTCTTAGATCTAGGTTAATTTCATGCTTTGATTTACTTTTCCTTTTATAATTCTTCTTCTTCTACCTTTCCTCTCTCTAGTTTTGCATTCAATTCTTGTAATTCTCTACTTTTATGTTGATGCACTTTTGTTTTTTCTATTTTTCTTTAATGCAATTTATGATTCATGTTCCTTTATCATTGATTTGATTTGTTGTTATTTAATTCCTTGCAATTGAGTAGTGTAGATTTAATTTCGTTGAAATTTTACTATGCTTTCCTTTTATGCATTCCAAGTGTTTGATGAAATGCTTGGAAGGATGTTAGAGTAGAATTTTATGCTCTTGGCTTGGGAAGGTAACTTAGGAACTCTTGAGTTACTAATGTCCAAGTAATTGATGATTGGGAGCCATTAACTCTAGGTCTCACTAATTGAATTGGTGGAGAGCTAGGACTTATAGACTTGGATTGATATAGCTCATTTGACTTTCCTTTACCTAGTTAGAGGATGACTTAATGGGATTGATCCTTGCCAATTCTCATGTTGTGGTTAGTGATAAGGATAGAGATCCTTGACCACCAACCCTTGCCAAGACCTTTTTGTTAGTTTATTTCCTTTGCCATTTATATTTCTTGTCTATTATCTCAAAAACCCCAAAACATACTCTATAACCAATAACAAGACACTTTATTGCAATTCCTAGGGAGAACGACCCGAGGTTCTAATACTTCATTTTATAAATTTAGTGGTTTGTACTTGTGACAAACAATCTTTTGTATGAAAGGATTATTCTTTGGTTTGGAAACTATACTTGCAACGAAAATTCATTTGTGAAATTCTAAACCATCACAAATCCAATCATCAAAATGGCGCCGTTGTCGGGGAGTTGCAATGATGTTGTGTTATTGGTTATTGTATATATGTGAATATTATAAATAGGTTTGCCTTTTGCTTCTTTGTTAGTTCTTGCTAGTTTTAGGATTTAATTTTCTTGCTTATTATTTGATTTTGTTTTCATTTTCTCTTGCTATCATGAATTCTCACATTGGCTTTGAGTTTGGTTCTAACTATGTTGTAGGAATTGAGAACTTCAACGAGGATGTGTATCAAGGATGGGACAATCAAAGGTGGGAGGAGCCTTATGCATATGATCAATCTTCATGGCAACAACCTCCACCAATGCACTATGAAGAAGAGCCATTCTATGATGCATATCAACCCAATGGCTATGGTGAATCTCCTTGTGACTTTCAAGAACCACCACCATATGCCTATAAGCCATATCCTCAACATAATCCTCAACCATACTCATAAGCCTCTTTTCACCAAACACCTCCATATGATCTTGATCCATATCCACCATACCAACCACCTTTTGAACCATATGAGCCATACATGGAACCACCATTCCAATATCCATACTCCCAAGAACCACCTCAATACACACCACCACATCCTTATCAAGAAGAACCACCTTCCTATCATGAACCCTTTCTCCAAGATAATGAACCCTCCTATCTACCCCAATCTCTAATCAATGAAATCTTTGGCCTTATACTTCAATGGCAAGGAGAAATGCAAAGGAAGACACTAGAATTTGTGGCTACCTTGACCAAGGTAGTAAGCACTTTAGCCTCCCAATGCTTGAGCACTCAAAGCACTCCCATGGTCACATGTGGAGAATTAATTGAAAAGCATAGCATGAAGGAGAGATTGGAAACTCCGGTAGAAAATGAGGGATGTTATTTTGTGTTAGAGAAATTGGAGGAGCCTATGCTCATTGAAGAAGAGGAAGAAGTGGTTGAAGACTTAGGAGATGCGGAACCTCCTTGGGAACCTAGAGTTGAAGAGAACCTTTCCAAGAAGGTTGAACTTGTTGTTGAGGAGGAGAGTACACAACCTCCAAAACAATTTTTGAATGAAGACTTGGAGGGAATGAATCAAGAATTGAGTTCCCTTGGTGATGAAGATCATGCATCCGAACTTCTTGGTGGTGAATCCTTTGAATTTGAAGAACCTTCTCCCAACGAGATAGAAAGTAATGTGGAGGTAGATTTCTCTCAACCTCCCATTTATGATTTGAGTGATGGAGAAGAGCTAGATGAAATTGATGACTAAAGGATTGAAAGTGAAGAAGTTTGTGAAGAGGTGAAGGTTGATAAGGAAGACTACAAGCAAGTAGAGCTTGTAAGGATATTGGAGACACCCCTCCCCGAGTCATCACCATCCATTCTTTCATTCAAGTGGGTAAATTCCTTATACTTAAACTTTATAATTCCTCTTGAATATGGTTTGCTTAAGACGGATAGTCAACTTAGAAATATTTGTGGCTTTAAGAGCAAGAGGGAGATGGTTATGGTGACATGTTCAAAGCGTAATAGCAAGGGTTGGTATAGTACTAGATTGCATGGGCCTAGGGGGATGTTTGGTCACTTACATGAGAATTCTACGGTCATACCACCCGGATGGACTAATAATGATGATCAACTTCAAGACGGGTGTGAAAATAAAGTGTGGGATCCTAGATTACAAGATGAGGACCACTTTTGGGAGCCCATAGCTTGTGCGGAACTCCATCAAGGCTTGAAGATATTAAATTTGAAGAATGGAGCTTATTGGAGATTCAAGCATTGGTGGATGTTCAAAGATAGCTTCAAGCACAAGCCACCTTGATGAGGAGCTCCCCATAAGTCCAACTTAAGGACAATAAACAAAAGTGCTAGGTGGGAGACTGGTGCAGAATTTATAACCACACTTACTAACCGGCAAGTGCACCGGGTCGTACCAAGTAATACCTTACGTGAGTAAGGGTCGATCCCACGAGGATTGATGGATTAAGCAACAATAGCGTTTGATAGGATTAGTTAGACAGACAGAAAATAGTGTTGGGAGTTCAAAGACATTAAACAATAGCAAAAATATTAAAGAAGGGCAAGTAATTAAGATGGGAATAATATATGGAGAAGACAGTTAAGGTTTTAGAGTTATCTATTTTCTGGATTGACTTTTCTTATTAACTATTTTAATCATGCAAGATTTAATTCATGGCAAACTATTTGTGACTAGACCCTAATTCCTTAGACCTTCCTAGTCTCCTCTAAAATTCATCAACTGCCAATTCCTTGGTCAATTGATTCCAATTAGAGGGTAATGATCAAATTCCAGTTTATATGCCACAAGAATCCTAATTGTCCAAAAATAAAGGGATTATATGTCACGTATCCCGTTAAATACAAACAATTAGAAATTCAGGATAATATATTTTCAAGCTATTGTTCAAGTAAAGATCTTTTCCAAGTTTTACAAGAACTCAAATAGAACATGGGTTATACTTCCGTTCCACCCAGGTTCATAAAATAAAGAACGAAAACAATTATTGAAATATAAATCAAAACATGAATTAAAATAAAAAATAATATTATCAATCCATACAATAGACAGAGCTCCTAACCTTAACAATGGAGGATTAGTTGCTCATGGAATATGAAATGTAAATTTGTATGAAATAATGTTGTGGAATCTCCCCAGGACCTCTCTACAAAGCAAGGAAAGCTTCTTCCTTTTATAACTAATCCTAATAAATTTAAAATATAATATCTAAAACTAAAAATTAAAATAATATCTTTTCCTGATTTAAGATTTGAATTTAAATTTGAATTAATTAACAGATCTTCAGTTGATGGGTGGGGACCACTTGTTCTGTCCATTCTACAGCTTCTAATATGTGTTTTCTGGGCTAGAAACTGGGTCAAAACAGCCCAGAAATTGCCCCCAGCATTTTCTGTCAATTCTGCAGATCGCTCATGTGACGCGTCCACGCGTTCGCGTCATTTGTGCAAATTCCAGTCCACGCGTTCGCGTCAGGCATGCGATCGCGTCATTGCGATTTCCTCCATTCCATGCGGTCACGTGAGCCATGCGTTCGCGTCGGTATTCGCTGGTCATCTCCTTGGCTTCTTCTTTTTTTCTGCAGAAACTTCATCAAATCCATCCGAATGCTACCTAAATTAAATAAAATTGCACAAAACTCAAAATAGCATCCATAGTGGCTAAAATATAATTAATTCTTAATTAAACTCAACAAATTAGATGCAAATTCACTAGGAAAAGATAGACAAGATGCTCACGCATCAGAGACACCCCACCATGGTAAATTCTTTTCATTTTTCTCTTTTGTACATATTGGTAAAAGTAGTTTAATTTCATGTTTTGATTAGTTAGTTGAGTATATTTGGTAGTATAATATGTTAAATAAGGTTTTAGGGTGTTTTGGTAGCTGTTTGGAGGTTTGGAAGGCTTGGTTTGGTGCAAGAACTTGGAAAAATTTTGAAAAATAGAGTACCAACCCACGCGTGCGCGCACTTGGCGCGTACGCGTGACCCAAGCATTTTCGACCATCCACGCGCACGCGTACATGGCGCGTACGCGTGGATGTAAAAATTTCACCCGCAGCAAAAAAACCCGAGAGTTAGGCCTGCACTGTGCGAACATTGGGTCTAAGGCACAAACCAACCCGCGCGTATGCGCACCTGGCGCGTACGCGTCCTTGATACTAATTGCGCAATGCACGTGTACGCACGCTGTACGCGCGCGCGTCGATAGCGCCACCTGCCCTCCTGGTACATTTTTCAGAGAGTTGGACAAACCTTGGGCTGACGCTGTGCCCTGCGCCCAACACAACCCACGCGTGCGCGCACCTGGCGCGTACGCTCCCTTCTGCCAAACTGCACATCGGCGCGTGGGCGTGCATGACGCGTCCGCGTCGCAAAAAAAAAGAGTTTTTTTTTTCATCTTCCATTTTCTTTTGTCCATTGCATTCGCATACTTTTATTCTTTGCATTTTCATTTTGTTTTTATAGCTTGTTTTTACTTTATTTTTTTCGAGTTTCTTATTTTAATAATGGTGTTGAATTCTCTTACTCAATTGTTGAGAATTTCTTGCATTATTTTGGTGCTTCGTGACTTGTTTGATATTGATGGGTCTTGATGCTCCTCATGCTTTGACTTTTCTCTTGCATCAAGTATTAGTTGATATGCCCTTTGCCTATATTGCTTTCTCACTCACATGTTGTAGCTACCATGTAGTAGAGAACTTTACTCTTATTTGGCATTAGCCCCCGCCTATGTTCTATTTGCTTTGCTATCTTTGTTGTAGGCTTCATTCTCTTTCTTTTTTTCTTTCTTTTTAGGTTGGCCACCAAAAGAAGGAAAAAGGAAAAGTTTCTAAATGGGGCAACAAACAAGTTCATACGCACAACCTTTTGAAGAAGCTCATCAGTTGTAGCAACCCATCCACATTGCTCTCCTTTGCATGCATCGAGGACGGTGCAATCTTCAAGTGTGGGGAGGTCGTCCGACCGATCTCCATGGGTAACAATTTCCTTTTTCAACACCAGTGTTAGATTAGTTGTTGCATTGCATGTTAGGTTGCATGCTAGTTAGAATTTGTACATATTTTGCCACTCCTTTTTATGATTAGGACTACTTGGTTAGGGTGACGATTCCTTTTCCAAGAAATTGTTTATAGGGCGCCTACCAATTTGAAAGAAAAAAATTTTTGGTTGAACTTGCTTGAAAGAATTTATTTTGGAACATGATTTTTGAGCTAAGAACACAAGCTTGTGAGATTTGAGCCTAATTGTGTGGTTACATCTTATAACCACTTATTTTTCATTCTTGTGTGCATTATTCTCTTTCTATGATTGTAATCTTTGATTTGTTTGATTCTTTATGTCCATTATTTTGTGTATTCATGCATTTATATAATTGAGGCCATTATTTCATAAAGCTCACTTACCCAAATAGCCTTACCTCTTATCATCCATTGTTAGCCAATTTGAGCCTACGATTAACCCACTTGTTCTTAATTTAGCACATTACAAGCCTTAAAGCGGAAAACAATAAATGTCCTTTATTTGGATCTTTGATTAGCTTAGGCTAGTGAGTGTGAGTATCATTCAAGTGTGGGAAAACTCGGGACATTGGGTGAATAAAAGGGTAGTTTTATATTTTTGTTGTAAATATTAGGAATTGGGTACATGCTCATGTGCAATAAATGTAAAACCATATGCATTGATGCTTTTGTATATATTTTACTGCAAAGCAAAAAAGAAAGAAAGAAAAATGAGAAAAGCAAAAGAAAAAGAAAAAGAAAAAAATAGAAAGAAAAGAAAAGTAATAAAAAGGGGACAAAATGCTCCAAGTGAAGCTCAATAATAATCAATGCATATGTGTTGTGATCAAGGAAAAAAATACATGAGTATGTGAAAAAGTGAAGAATGGGTAGTTAGGTTTGTTTAAAATTGTATAGGTTGCTATATAGGTTAGGTGGGAAGTTTAAGGTAATCAAAGATTCAAATTTCAAGTCCACTTGACCAAATATGCATCCTACCTTGACCCTAACCCCATTACAACCTATAAAAAGACCTCATGATGAATGTATGTATGCATGAAATAAATGTTGATTGTTAGATGAAAAATAAATCTTGGAAAGCATGATTAGGGGAGAATTGAGAGAATTGACCCTATACACTTGAGTGACTAGAGTGCAAACACTTCCGGTGAGGGTTCGATGCTCAATTCCTTGATTCCCGGCTTTCATGAGCGTTCTTCTTGCAAGTCTACTTGAACTTCATTTTTATACTTGAATTGGTAGGATTCATGAGTCGTCATATGACCTTAGCCCTACCCGTTTATACATGCTCTTGGGAGATTGATTTATTTTTTTAACCAAGTAGGTAGAATCATTTTGCATTTAGTTGCATCCATATAGATAGATGCATTTATGTTATTTGCACTGAATAAATGTCAATACCCCTTCTCTTATCCTTCTTGGTTTAGCATGAGGACATGCTATGGTTTAAGTGTGGGGAGGTTGATAAACCCTATTTTTAGGGTTTATCTTGTGTTGAATTTAGAGGATTTTGTCAACTTTTCTCTCATGTATCCAATGAAATAGCATGGTTTTATAACTTCTCCTTTAATTGTGCTTAAGAGTGAAAACATGCTTCTTAGGTCTTAAAATAGCTAAATTTAATTCACCTTAATTCCATTAGATGCATTGATATGTTTGTTAAGTGATTTCAGATTTAGGAGGCAATGATTGGATTGAGGGAATGAAGAAAAAGCATGTAGAAATGGAGAACTCATGAAGAAATGAAGGAATCGCAAAGCTGCCAAGCCCAACCTCTTTGCACTTAATCGATCATAACTTGAGCTACATAGGTCCAAATGAGGCGGTTCTAGTTGCGTTGGAAATCTAACATCCGGGGCTTCAAAATGATATAAAATTTGCCATAGTTGCATCGCGTTTAGAGATGTGCACACGCACTGTACGTGTACACGCCGACGTTGCATGTGACTCACTGAAGTGCAACTCGTGGCCAGCGATTTCTGAAGTATTTTGGGCCCAATCCAACTCATTTTTGATGCTATTTAACCCAAGGATTGAAGGGGGATGAACAAATTAGTCATAATTCGTTTAGTTTAGATTAGTTTTGGAGGGAAAGTTAGTTTCTTCTCTCTAGAATTTGGAGTAGGTTAGATCTAGATTAGGAATTCTTAGATCTAGGTTAATTTCATGCTTTGATTTACTTTTCCTTTTGTACTTCTTCTTCTTCTACCTCTCCTCTCTCTAGTTTTACATTTAATTCTTGTAATTCTCTACTTTTATGTTGATGCACTTTTGTTTCTTCTATTTTCCTTTAATGCAATTTATGATTCATGTTCCTTTATCATTGATTTGATTTGTTGTTGTTTAATTCCTTGCATTTGAGTAGTGTAGATTTAATTTCCTTGCAATTTTACTATGCTTTTCTTTTATGCCTTCCAAGTGTTTGATGAAATTCTTGGAAGGATCTTAGAGTAGAATTTTATGCTCTTGGCTTGGGAAGGTAACTTAGGAACTTTTGAGTTACTAATGTCCAAGTAATTAATGATTGGGAGCCATTAACTCTAGGTCTCAGTAATTGAATTGGTGGAGAGCTAGAACTTATGGACTTGGATTGATATAGCTCATTTGACTTTCCTTTACCTAGTTAGAGGATGACTTAATGGGATTGATCCTTGCCAATTCTCATGTTGTGGTTAGTGATAAGGATATAGATCCTTGACCACCAACCCTTGCCAAGACCTTTTTGTTAGTTTATTTTCTTTGCCATTTATATTTCTTGTCTATTATCTCAAAACCCCAAAACATACTCCATAACCAATAACAAGACACTTTATCGCAATTCCTAGGGAGAACGACCCGAGGTTCCAATACTTCGGTTTATAAATTTAGGGGTTTGTACTTGTGACAAACAATCTTTTGTATGAAAGGATTATTGTTTGGTTTGGAAACTATACTTACAACGAGAATTCATTTGTGAAATTCTAAACCATCACAAATCCAATCATCATTGATGGCCTCATGGGAAGATGTCACGGCCCAAAATGAACCATGATCGGCACTCAGGGAAACAGTTCCCTAGCAAGCCTATCAGACTCAAATATAAATTAAATAAGAAAGTTACAAATATTTTAAAGAAATTTACAGTTTCTAAAATGAATAATTTCATATTTTTAATAAAAGGTAAAATAAATAGATATGGATGGATCCTGCCTGTGACATATGGAGCATATGACGTCTAAGAACTCAACAAAAAAATGAAGTACTAATTGCAGATCATTACTCTTGAATAGAAGGCTCATACATTCAAGTATTTGTTCCTGAAAAATATTTTTAGAAAAACGGAATGAGTTTTGCAACCCAGTGACTAGACAATACATCTATAATCCACATGAGACCATATAAACATTATCATAAAAATAATTTTAGTTAGAAAATAATAATTTATATGAATATGTGAATCAATAAGGGAGTTCTCATACAGAAATAAAATCAAATAGTCCACACTTAGGCGGCTTCACCTCTAAGGGTAGCCCTTTTCTCTCGTGTGTCCGTACGGAATAACAGATCCAACATGTGGCCTACACGTTAGGCTAGCAATGCCCTTGCTAGCTGAGGTCTGAGCCAGATGCATCTAGGTTAACGTCATAACCGCCGTTAACTACGGTTTTCTAATACGAGCCTCCCAAACCAATTCAAAAAATATAATTTCAAATACAACCAATCTTTGATCTTTCAAATATATATAGTATCAAATCAAATTAATAATACTTTCTAATAAAAAATCTTGTTCAATCAAATGAAATGTCGAATATATTTTACAAATTCAGAGCATATAAGTAAGTATCCATAATACTTTAATGTTACAAAAACACATATTCAAATAAAATCGAATATTCTGAAATAATTCAAAACTTCATCAAACATGTATACAGTCTCATGTGCAGGTTAAAAATCTGAATTTCACATAAATAAATATTTAGTTCTAATAAATCCATTATTAAAATCAAATTCAAATCCTTGATTGATAACTTGTAAGTAAAGTCATAAATTCAAGCAGCATATATCAAAATAAGTATAGATGTAAAGTCAAATAATTATAAATGTAAAGCCTACTCACAACATGGTCCTAAGGGACCGAAGATATCGAACCCAGAGTGCCAGAATCCAAGGTGAGGAGGATTGAAGTAAAATGAAATGAATGAGCACAGAATTTGGATCGAGACGGTGACAGCAACTTCCACGGCTACATCGCAGATGTAATCATAACATCAACAGCTCCAACCGTTCCATGATAGCACTAATACCAGTACTCAAGATAATTTCCAGCAGAAACGCAACAAAAGTAGGGCGATAGTACTAAAACAGAGATATATTTTCGCAATTAAAACCAGAGCATGTAAGAAAAGAAGAAAATATAGCAGAGTAAAGGTGGAAGCGTTACAGTTTCATACATGGAGTCAGAACAGGGGAAAAATTGTGCTGATTTAGAGACAAGAATGAAGGGGGTGTAGGGATGAGCAAGATCACAACAGGGACGGAGACGGTTCATTAGTAGTGACGTCGGTGATGCTCCCCTGATGACGAGCTCCGTTGATGGCAACAGCAGACGCGACGATGGTGAACGGCTCCTCCATCGCGACTCTTTCTTCCTCCCTTCACTGGCCGACTCAAACTCTCCCTCTTCATTCAGCAATGACGGTGACCCCCAACAGAGATGGCGGAGGTTGAAGCTTAGCGGCGACGAAGACAAGGCGCGACGGCTGTAGCAGTTCGACGGTGGCGAGAAAGAACGGCGGCAGTCCTTCCGTGTCTCCTCTCTCGCACTCGTCCCTCCTCTCGGACGCACCTCTCTCGGTTTTGGCCTCTGATGGCGACTGCAGCAAGCTGGACGCGGCTGGCGGCGACGCGACGGGACACGAACGGCGTGCTCCAAGCCGGCGGTGATGAGGTGTGACTCTCTCTCTCCTCACATGGTGGCTCGGCGTGGACAGCTCCCGCCTTCCTCCTCTATTCTCTTCTCGCAGTCTCCCCTTTTCTCTCTTTCCTTTTTCTTTCTTTCTTTTTTTCCGTCAGAGTCTGGGTGTGCGTACTGTGAGGAAGAGGGTGTGAGGGGAGTGAGAGTGTGTGCGGTAGTGAGAGGTGAGTGAGTGTGTTAGAAGAGTGTTAGGGTTTGGTTTGAAAAAAAAGAGGAACAAGGGGTATTGTAGGGATTTTACATTCTACCCTCCTTATAAAAATTTTTGTCCTCGAAAATTGATATAATCTTCAAAACTTTACATGGTTTTAGCACTTTACCGAACATGAGAAATCAACATAACGAGGTGCAAAAGTTACAAGATAGGATCATGATAAAACAATGTCATTGGCATTTCCCTACTCTCGTTCCCTTGACAACTCAGATATACATAGCCCTCTTCACGTCGTTCGTCAATCTTTTCTAAATACAATCTTGGTTCTGTAGTACATATCCATGGTAGCAACCAGTCTTATGTGAAGTGTTCGAATTTCAACTTTCTGAACTTCCGCATCGGTAGCTGTGTCCTAAAGAACTAACGTATCGCTTGCTATATCTGAGAATCGCACGTGACATTAAAACAAACACGAGTTTGCTTAAAAGGATTCTAAACTTAGGCAAAAAAGAGCAAACATCACAGATGGTGTTCGCAAGAATTCGGGGAGATGCGTAGGATCGCAACTAAACAAGGATATACAAAAACAGTGAAGCATGCCAAAAGAGAATCAATCGCATCTTAGTAAAAAAATATGAATCAAGAAACTTCGATAGAACAATAAAAGAAAAGATGGTGTATGAAGTCAAAACAAGTTTATGTTGGATCAAAGAAGTACGAAGTTCACAAGAGATGGCCACTAAAATCAACGGTAATATTCACAAAGATTTAAGAGAATGACTAGGAACATAATTAAATAGCACACAATCTTTTAGAATCAAAGAAGAGGAAGAACATGCAAGGCCTAAAAATTTTATAATATTTATCGAGCAAAATAAGAACACTAGGACAAATGAAGTTAAAGAAAACAATAAGAAGCAACAGCACTATAGGTAAGGAAAGCTAAACAGCAACAAATATACAACGTAAATAAAATACCCACAACAATTATAAATCCAAATCCCAAGCAACAAGACAAAGACAATAACAGAGGGACAAAGAAAAACAACAAATAAAAGATTTGACCGCACCTTTTAGAAAGACAATTGTACAGTTATGAAAATTAAAAACAGTAATTGTCACAAAAATTAACATCCTCATTTTCTCTTATCTAGAATTCTTTGACAAAGGCCATTTGAAATAATTATTGCCATAACCTTGAATATTAAGTATACTAGAATAAAATTTAATAGCTTTTGACTATAAATAAAAGATAAATAACGTAAAACATAATGAGAAAATGCAAGCAATCATCTCATTATTCCCAAGGCCGAAATTCACCTATACATTTAACTCATTTTTGTTATTATTGTAAAATAAAGTTAAATAATTCCCTATAATCATGTAGCTAAACTTAGTATGAAGTTACAAATAAATTCACATATAAAATAATAATAATAATAAAACTAAAATTTAAAGTATAGGCAATTAACACACTAGGATCAATTATAATAACTACTTTCTTCTTTTTTTTTTCTTTTTTTTTTTGGGTAAATGGAAAACACACATGCAAGTATAACTATGGTTCTAGAAAAAGGTTGACTATTTTTTATGTGAACAGGAGAACAACAATTATAAACTATAAATTACCAATCGTAAACCAGTCATTATGCATACACTGATGCACATATTTTATATAGACAAATATCTATATCTGCTTTGCAGCAGTTTTCAACCGATATTAATGGCTCTTAAAATTTTAATATGCAGAAGAATAAATAAAATGAAAATAGGAGCATATAATCATCAATGGTTAGAGGAAGATGTGAAATCCTTGTAAAAGAAATTTCTCAAAAGAAAAAGGAAAGGAAAAGCTTAAAGTAATGGTGAGGTTTTATGTATAACTGATAGAAATCAAAACGCCAAATGCTGAAATACTTTAACAACTTCGCAAAGAGTCAAGAATTATAATAATTAAATACTTAAATGAGTGCAAAGCAAGAGAACAGAGCTTCCATAATCCTGACAAAGAAGCTAATGATTAAGATGTAAAGCAAGAAGATATTCAAGTAAATACTCCATAATACTAATAATAAAATTAGCAATAACTTCGTTACAAGAGAAAAGACTTTCAAATTACTAATCATTAATAAAAAAATCCTAACTTGTTGAAAAATTTACCAAAATAGTCTCTATATATTATGATTGTCCTAATAAAATCTCAAATTGTTTTGAATATTGATTCCCACTTATAAATTTAAAAGCAACAAAGTTCACAAAAATCCTATATTATCACATTAAAATAAATAATATATTTTCAATCCTAGTGAAAATTTAATTTAAAGTATCATTATATAGCTCAAGTAAGTACATAATTTTACTTACACTATTTTATTCCACAAATCCAACCAAATGTAATTCATGAAACATCAAGTTTCGTTGATAAATCAGATAATTTTAAAACTAGAGTTATTAAGGGGTACATAATAAGAAAGCATGGTTTATAATAATTAGTTGAATATAATAAAGAAAAAAAATTCGTATAAGTAATTTATTTTGCTTTAAGAAATTAGATATCTAGTCTTTTATCAAAAATTGTCAACAATTCTTTTCAATCTCTAAGATCTACTTCCAAATATCACAAAGGCACTACAAATTAAATCAAGAAAATCAATCTCCCTAAACCTCTGAGAATAAGAACAATAGTTGAAAATAAGGAAATTTTCAGAAAAGCAAGGGTTAAGAAAATTCTCAGGTTTCAGATCATACTCAAAAGAAAAATTCATCTTATAATCACCAACCAAAAGGCAAGCGCTCACAATCTTTCTCTCAACTTATCAAGCAGGAAATAGTTCCGTGACAAAAAGTCATATTCAGCAACAAAGAACCATAATGGAAACAGATCCTCAATTAGAAAAACAAAACTAAACTTCTAGATCGAAAAAAAATTCGATCCAGCTAACTTATCACCTAAATAATTCACTACACTTAAGCAAAGAAAATCAACAATCGAACAAACAACAATAACACTCTATTCATATGTTGTATCACATAGTCCTTCTTGAGCAACTAAATAGCTGTTTTCAAAATTATTGATTTGAAAAAAGAATCAAAAGCTAATCAAAATTATGTTAGCTTCAAAAATCATCAACATAAGAAGGAAAATCTCAATATCGCTTATCAAATCCAGAACAAAGCGTCTCGATTAGAAACTCAGCAAATTCATGCAATCCACAAATCCAAATACAATTCTATAAGGAAATCAGATGGTAATTCACAACAAACATAAATCGAATCTTTTAAGTAACTCATGAACTATTGACATTAGGAATCATAGAGAACAACCCAAAGACGAAGAAGATTAAAGCACACGTTCACAAAATCGGAGAAAATTAGAACTAGCTAGGAGAGAAATCGCGAACTAGAACCAAAACTGAAACCCTTGCAAAAACACATTTGAGAAACTCTACCAAAGGATATGTCAAGATTGGGTACAAAAGGACAAGGGTAGTAACAAGCGGTAGAGAACGCATGCTCTCAATAATCAGAAGACAACAATGACATAGAGGACAAAGAGGACATTCCTATAGGCCTTTGATAGTGCCACAATTTGTACAAATAGGCGCGCTTCTATTTATACAATTGTGATCATATCATAGGACACTAGCTCCATATTGCACAGATTAAACCTAAACTCTGATACCACTTTGTCACGGCCCAAAATGAACCATGATCGGCGCTCAGGGAAACAGTTCCCTAGCAAGCCTATCAGACTCAAATATAAATTAAATAAGAAAGTTACAAATATTTTAAAGAAATTTACAGTTTCTAAAATGAATAATTTCATATTTTTAATAAAAGGTAAAATAAATAGATATGGATGGATCCTGCCTGTGACATATGGAGCATATGACGTCTAAGAACTCAACAAAAAAATGAAGTACCAATTGCAGATCATTACTCTTGAATAGAAGGCTCATACATTCAAGTATTTGTTCCTGAAAAATATTTTTAGAAAAACGGAATGAGTTTTGCAACCCAGTGACTAGACAATACATCGATAATCCACATGAGACCATATAAACATTATCATAAAAATAATTTTAGTTAGAAAATAATAATTTATATGAATATGTGAATCAATAAGGGAGTTCTCATACAGAAATAAAATCAAATAGTCCACACTTAGGCGGCTTCACCTCTAAGGGTAGCCCTTTTCTCTCGTGTGTCCGTACGGAATAACAGATCCAACATGTGGCCTACACGTTAGGCTAGCAATGCCCTTGCTAGCTGAGGTCTGAGCCAGATGCATCTAGGTTAACGTCATAACCGCCGTTAACTACGGTTTTCTAATACAAGCCTCCCAAACCAATTCAAAAAATATAATTTCAAATACAACCAATCTTTGATCTTTCAAATATATATAGTATCAAATCAAATTAATAATACTTTCTAATAAAAAATCTTGTTCAATCAAATGAAATGTCGAATATATTTTACAAATTCAGAGCATATAAGTAAGTATCCATAATACTTTAATGTTACAAAAACACATATTCAAATAAAATCGAATATTCTGAAATAATTCAAAACTTCATCAAACATGTATACAGTCTCATGTGCAGGTTAAAAATCTGAATTTCACATAAATAAATATTTAGTTCTAATAAATCCATTATTAAAATCAAATTCAAATCCTTGATTGATAACTTGTAAGTAAAGTCATAAATTCAAGCAGCATATATCAAAATAAGTATAGATGTAAAGTCAAATAATTATAAATGTAAAGCCTACTCACAACATGGTCCTAAGGGACCGAAGATATCGAACCCAGAGTGCCAGAATCCAAGGTGAGGAGGATTGAAGTAAAATGAAATGAATGAGCGCAGAATTTGGATCGAGACGGTGGCAGCAACTTCCACGGCTACATCGCAGATGTAATCATAACATCAACAGCTCCAACCGTTCCATGATAGCACTAATACCAGTA
This sequence comes from Arachis hypogaea, assembly GCF_003086295.3. Taxonomy (NCBI): domain Eukaryota; kingdom Viridiplantae; phylum Streptophyta; class Magnoliopsida; order Fabales; family Fabaceae; genus Arachis; species Arachis hypogaea. The sequence continues at coordinate 15,672,718 of NC_092053.1, read as the reverse complement.
CTCAAGATAATTTCCAGCAGAAACGCAACAAAAGTAGGGCGATAGTACTAAAACAGAGATATATTATCGCAATTAAAACCAGAGCATGTAAGAAAAGAAGAAAATATAGCAGAGTAAAGGTGGAAGCGTTACAGTTTCATACATGGAGTCAGAACAGGGGAAAATTTGTGCTGATTTAGAGACAAGAATGAAGGGGGTGTAGGGCTGAGTAAGATCACAACAGGGACGGAGACGGTTCATTAGTAGTGACGTCGGTGATGCTCCCCTGATGACGAGCTCCGTTGATGGCAACAGCAGACGCGACGATGGTGAACGGCTCCTCCATCGCGACTCTTTCTTCCTCCCTTCACTGGCCGACTCAAATTCTCCCTCTTCATTCAGCAATGACGGTGACCCCCAACAGAGATAGCGGCGGTTGAAGCTTAGCGGCGACGGAGACAAGGCGCGGCGGCTGTAGCAGTTCGACAGTGGCGAGGAAGAACGACGGCAGTCCTTCCGCGTCTCCTCTCTCGCACTCGTCCCTCCTCTCGGACGCACCTCTCTCGGTTTTGGCCTCTAATGGCGACTGCAGCGAGCTGGACGCGGCTGGCGACGACGCGACGGGACACGAACGGCGTGGACAGCTCCCGCCTTCCTCCTCCATTCTCTTCTCACAGTCTCCCCTTTTCTCTCTTTCCTTTTTCTTTCTTTCTTTTTTTCTGTCAGAGTTTGGGTGTACGTGCTGTGAGGAAGAGGGTGTGAGGGGAGTGAGAGTGTGTGCGGTAGTGAAAGGTGAGTGAGTGTGTTAGAAGATGGTTAGGGTTTGGTTTGAAAAAAAAGAGGAACAAGGGGTATTGTAGGGATTTTACAGAAGACTTGGAGAACGATTCTGATGAAGATGAAGAATCAGAAACTAAGTCTCAAACTTGCCTTATGGCTGATCATGTTGAGCAGGTAGTATTTCATAACCCTGACACTGAAGATCTTCATCTCATGATCGATCACCTTTCTGAAAAAATTAGATACTTCTTGCTTGAAAACCAAAATCTTGAGTCTCAAATCGAAATTCTTAAAGTTGAAAATGGTTTTCTAAAAGAAAAATTGAGAGAAGCTGAAACCGCTGTTGATCTTATTGAAGAAAACAAGCGGTTGAAAGCATAAATAAAAGGGTGTGAAGAACAACATTTTGTGGTTGCATATCTTAACTGTTTGAAAAAAATGAGAAGCTACTCAAAGAGGTAAAAAGACTTAAAGAGGACTTAGCCACTTTTGCTCAAAGTTCAGAAAATTTAAATTAACTATTGGCTAGTCAAAAACCTCTTTATGACAAAGCTGGGTTGGGATTTCATAAAGCTTCAAAATCTGTTGAAAAACCTTATTTTACAAACATAGCATCATCTTCAAATGATGTAAGGTTTCAAAACCCAACAAGCTTTGTGAAAACAACTACTCATAGATTTTGTAGATTATGTAACCGGAATGGCCACTTTCCTATTCAATGTTTCTTTGGTGAAAGAATGATTGGAAATAAAACTTGTAAAATTGTTTTTGATTACAATGGATTGGGACAAAGAAGATGGTTTAACGTGAAAGGATCCAAAAAGATTTGGATTCCTAAGGTCACTTGAGCTTATTTTGTAGGTTTGCCTAGCATCCAAACGAAAAGAAAACATGTGGTATATGGACAGCGGATGCTCTAGGTATATGACCGGAAAGGAAACTTTCTTCATAAAGCTTGATGAATATGATGGAGGGTTTGTCACTTTTGGTGATAATGGAAAAGGAAAAATAGTGGCCATTGGAAAAGTTGGTAAAAGTTTTTCTTCTTTTATAAATGATGTCCTTCTTGTTGATGGTTTGAAACACAATTTACTAAGCGTTAGCCAATTATGTGATCTTGGGTATGAAGTCATTTTTAGAAAATTGGATTGCTTAGTTATTTGTGAAAAATCTGGTGAAATTTTGTTTGAAGCCAAATGATGTAACAATGTGTATGGATTGACTCTTGAGGATTTAAAAGATCAAAATGTAACATGCTTTACTTTACTTGAATCTGAAAAATGGCTATGGCATAAGAAATTAGGTCATTGAAGAACTGGAGATTGATGGTTTAGAGGTTATAGTAAACTCTCGTTGTAAGTATAGTTACTAAACCAAGCAATCAACCTTTCTTACAAAAGTTTTGGTTGTCACAAGTAACAAACCCCTTTTTAAAATTGATAACCGAGTATTTAAACCTCGGATCGTCTTCTCAAGGAATTGCAGGGAGGTATGTTCTTATTATTGGTTATGAATCTTGTAAATTAGGGGTTTTAGAAAGTAAGGAAGCAGTATGTTGAATGATAAGAAAAATAAAATAATAATAATAAAATAAACTCTTGGCAAGGTATGAAAATCAGAATTCCTATCCTAGTTATCCTTATCAATTGTGATGAGAATTGGATTTTTCTCCCACTTTGTTAACCTCTAACTATGAAGGCAAGTTAAGTGGATGAATTAATTTTGATTCCTAAGGTCCTAGTCTTTCCTTGGGAAAGGCTAGAGTTATTGGAACTTGAATTAATGAAATGAAGAAATCCAATTTTCAATCAACAATGAGTTTGATAACTCAAGTGTCTCCAATGACTCAACCAAAGCCAAAAGGGAAAAATTCAAATTATTTATATAATGAAAGAAAGCAATCATAAGTCTGAAATACCTCAAATAATATTAAATAAAGAAATCAAATCTAACATGGATATTCATAAATTAAATTGAGAAAATAAATAAAAAGAACATTGAACCTGGGATTGAGAGTCACTCCTAAAACTAAGAGAAATCCTAAATCCTAATCCTAAGAGAGAGGAGAGAACCTCTCTCTCTAAAAACTACATCTACTCCTAAAATTGTGCATATGAAAGCTTGATCATATATGGATGCATTCCCCCACTTTATAGCCTCTAATCTGTGTTTTCTGGGCCGCAAACTGGGTCGAAAACAGCCTAGAAATCGCTAGAGAAGAAATCTGCCACGCTGGTTTTTTGCCACTGCGACACATCCGCGTGGATCACGCGACCGCGTCACTTAACATCAGGGAAACTATGGCATATTATATATCAAATCGAAGCCCCAGATGTTAGCTTTCCAACGCAATTGGAACCGCATCATTTTGACCTCTGTAGCTAAAGTTATAGCCGTTTGAGTGCGAAGAGGTCAGGCTGGACAGCTTAGCAATTTCTCCAACTTCTTGTATTCCTTTCACTTTTGCATGCTTTCTTTCCATCCTCTGAGCCATTCCTGTCCTGTAATCTCTGAAATCACTTAACACACATATCAAGGCATCTAATGGTAATAAGAGAGGATTAAACATAGAAAACTTAAGGTCAAAGAAGCATGTTTTCAATTAAAGCACATAATTAGGAAGGCAAATGTAAAACTATGCAAATAGTATGAATAAGTGGGTAAAGAGTTGATAAAAACCACTCAATTGAGCACAAGATAAACCATGAAATAGTGGTTTATCAACCTCCCCACACTTAAACATTAGCATGTCCTCATGCTAAGCTCAAGAGAAGCTATAAAGGAGTGAAGAGGAATGATAGAATGTATGAAATGCAACCTATCTGTATGAATGCAACTACATGCAAAATGTTTCTACCTACTTGGTCAAAAGTAAATAAGCTCTTCAAGACAAACATAAATCAGATTTTACTAATTCAAATCATATAATAAAAAGCAAATAAACTTGTAAGAAGATAGCTCATGAAAGCAGGGAACATAGAATTTAAGCGTTGAACCCTCACTGGAAGTGTATGTCACTCTAATCTCTCAAGTGTATAGGGTAATTCACTCTACTCTTCTCTAGTCATTCTTTCTAAAACTTTGTTCTTCATCTAACCAATCAACAAATATTTAGCATATTAATGCAAACATCATGAGGTCTTTTTAGGGTTGTAATGGGGCTGAGGTAAAGGTAAGGATATATGTATGGCTAAGTGAGCTATAAATTGAATCTTTAATTAACCTAAGCTTTCACCTAACATACATATACTCTATATAATTCTAATTCATGCCTAGCTACCTAAAATTTCCACTTTTACATCACATACTCATGTATCAACTTTTTCTTTTTAATTTATCACATGTGCATTGATTTTTCATTAACTTAACATTGGGGTAATTTTGTCCCCTTATTTATTATTTATATTATATATATTTTTTTCTTTTTCTCTTTTTCTCTCTTTTTTTTTGAATCATAAAAGCAAACATAACTTATCAATGCACATGGATTCTCCATTATTTTTCTATTTTGGTTTTTTATGAGTAGGTTCCCAAATTCCCAATATTCAAATAAATTAGAAACATGATACTGATGAGCGGATATTTTATACGCTTTTTGAGGTTAATTTCATATAGTTTTTAGTGTGTTTTAGTTAGTTTTTAGTTTATTTTCAGTAGATTTTAGGCAAAATTTATATTTCCGGACTTTACTATGAGTTTGTGTGTTTTTCTGTGATTTCAGGTATTTTCTGGCTGAAATCGAGGGAGCTGAGCAAAAATCTGATTCAGGCTGAAAAAGGACTGCTGATGCTGTTGGATTCTGACCTCCCTGCACTCAAAGTGGATTTTCTGGAGCTACAGAACTCCAAATGGCACGATTCCAATTGCGTTGGAAAGTAAACATCTAGGGATTTCCAACAATATATAATAGTCCATACTTTGCTCAAGGATAGATGACGTAAACTGGCGTTCAACGCCAGTTCCATGCTGCTGTCTGGCGTCTAGCGCCAGAAACAAGTTAGGAGTTGGAGTTCAACGCCAGAATTGGATCCAAAGCTGGCGTTGAATGCCCAAAACAGCCCTATGCACGTGAGAAGCTTTAGTCTCAGCCCCAGCACACATCAAGTGGGCCCCAGAAGTGGATTTCTGCACCATCTATCATAGTTTACTCATTTTCTGTAAACCTAGGTTACTAGTTTAGTATTTAAACAACTTTTAGAGATTTATTTTGGATCTGATGACATTTTTAGATCTGAACTTTGTACCTTTTGATGGCATGAGTCTCTAAACTCCATTGTTGGGGGTGAGGAGCTCTGCTGTGCCTCGATGAATTAATGCCAGTATTTCTGTTTTCCATTCAATCATGTTTGTTCCTATCTAAGATATTCATTTGCGCCTTATTATGATGAATGTGATGAGCCGTGACACTCATCACCATTCTCAACCTATGAACGTGTGCCTGACAACCACCTCCGTTCTACATTAGATTGAATGAGTATCTCTTAGATTCCTTAATCGGAATCTCCGTGGTATAAGCTAGAATCCATTGGCAGCGTCCTTGAGAATCCGAAAAGTCTAAACCTTGTCTATGGTATTCCTAGTAGGATTCTGGGATTGGATGACTGTAACGAGCTTCAAACTCGCGAGTGCTGGGCGTAGTGACAGACGCAAAAGGATAGCAAATCCTATTCCGGTATGATCGAGAACCTACAGATGATTAGCCGTGCGGTGACAACGCACCTAGACCATTTTCACTGAAAGGAAGGATGGTAGCCATTGACAACGGTGATCCTCCAACACACAGCTTGCCATAGGAGGGACGTGCGTGCGTGAAGAAGAAGATAGAGAGAAAGCAGAGATTCAAAAGGCAAAGCATCTCCAAAACTCCAACATATTCTCATTTACTGCATAACAAGTAACCTTTAATTCATGCTCTCTTATTCATTTGCAAGTCAATTGATAGCCACTAATTAATATCCTGACTAAGAGTTGTAAGATAACCATAGCTTGCTTCAAGCCAACAATTTCCGTGGGATCGACCCTTACTCACGTAAGGTATTACTTGGACGACCCAGTGCACTTGCTGGTTAGTTGTGCGGAATTACATAGTGTGAAGTAATTTTCGTGCACCAAGTTTTTGGCGCCGTTGCCGGGATTGTTTGAGTTTGGACAACTAACGGTTTATTTTGTTGCTTAGATTAGGAAAAATTTTTCTTTTTGGTTTAGAGTCTCTTATTATTTATACATTGTTAAAACACTTTAAATTTATAGCTCAATTAGTTAGAGCGTAGTGCTTATGTTCTTGGTAATTGGCTATCCTATTTTTAAAATCTTTTTCAAAAATAATTTTTCTTTGAATAAATCTTGTGCCAAACTCTAAGTTTGGTGTTTTCTTGTTGATTTTTCTTTGTTTTTCGAAAATTTTAGTTTGGTTTTCTAAAAATTTTAAGTTTGGTGTTCTTTCTTCATGTTCTTGTGTTCTTGTGAGTCTTCAAAGTGTTCTTGAGTTTTCCTTGTGTCTTGATCTTAAAATTTTTAAGCTTGGTTTTCCTTGGTGTTTTCCCTCCAAAATTTTCGAAAACAAGGAGCATTAGATCTAAAAATTTTAAAAATCTTGGGCTGTTTTATTGTTTTTCTCTTTCCTCACTAAATTCAAAAATATCTTTTCTCTCTATTTTTAAAACAAAATTTTGAAAATTATTTTTAAAAATTCAGATTTTTTTTTCAAAATTTAAAATCTTTTCCAAATCATATCTTTTTCAAAACTTCCTAACCACTTCCTCTCTCCTCATTTTTTTTTGAAAATCTTCACCTATTTTTATTTATTTTATTTTAATTTATTTTATTTTCGAAATAATTAAATAAATAAATAAATAAAAATAAATATTTTTTTTATCGTCTCCCTTTCTCCATCATGGATCTAAGTGGAAATGAACAGTCCAGGAGGACTCTGGGGTCACATGCTAACTCCTCTACTGCTTCATATGGGAGTAGTATCTGCATACCTTCCATTGGAGTCAGTAGCTTTGAGTTGAATCCTCAGCTCATTGTCATGGTGCAGCAAAGCTGCCAGTATTCCGGTCTTCCATAGGAAGAACCTACAGAGTTTCTGGCACAGTTTTTACAAATTGCTGACACAGTACATGATAAGGAAGTAGATCAGGATGTCTACAGATTATTACTGTTTTCATTTGCTGTAAAAGACCAAGCCAAGAGGTGGTTAAATAACCAACCTAAGGCTAGCATAAGGACATGGAAACAGCTGACAGAAAAATTCCTGAATCAATACTTTCCTCCAAAACGGATGACACAGCTAAGGCTGGACATCCAAGGCTTTAAACAAGGAGATAATGAATCTCTTTATGATGCTTGGGAGAGATACAGAGAGATGCTAAGAAAATGCCCCTCTGAAATGTTTTCAGAGTGGGTTCAGTTAGACATCTTCTATTATGGGCTTATAGAAAGAGCTCAGATCTCTTTAGATTGCTCAGCTGGTGGATCTATCCACATGAGAAAGACAATTGAAGAAGCTCAAGAGCTCATTGATACAGTTGCCAGAAATCAGCATCTATACCTAAGCAGTGACTCTTCCATGAAAGAAGAGGCTAAAACAGTAACTGCTGAACTCAGTCCTGCAGAGCAAGCTGCTGAATTCAATCAACAATTGGATTTTCTAACAAAGCAGTTAGCCGAATTCAAGGATAAACTACAAGAGACAAGGATGGCTAATATAAACATGGAAGAACAATTGAAGCAAACAAAGCAGCAGCTGTCAAGACAAATAACAGAAGAATGCCAAGCAGTCCAATTAAGAAGTGGGAAAACATTAAATACCCCACCTCAAGGCAGCAAGAAGCCAAGAAATGAGCAAACCATCCAAAATCCACCAGAGGACAGTAAGAGCCCAAGGAAAAATAATTCTGGCGCTAAAACGCCAGAAATTTGGTGGAAGGCTGGCGCTGAACGCCCAGACCATGCTCAGGACTGGCGTTCAACGCCAGAAACAAGCAAGGATCTGGCGTTGAACGCCCAAAAGGAGCACAGTTCTGGCGTTCAGACGCCAGGAAGAACTGGGAAGCTGGCGTCTAACGCCACTCCAGCTCCTAACTCTGGCATTCAATTGCCAGTGAGGGATCAGACACACACAAGTGCTGATGACAACCCATCTAAAAAGGCTTCCTCAACCACTTCTGTAGGAAATAAACTTACAGCAACTAAGGTTGAGGAATATAAAGCCAAGATACCTTATCCTCAAAAACTCCGCCAAGAGGAGCAGGATAAGCAATTTGCTCGCTTTGCAGATTATCTCAGGACTCTTGAAATAAAGATTCCATTTGCAGAGGCACTTGAGCAAATACCTTCTTATGCCAAGTTCATGAAAGAGATCTTGAGTCATAAGAAGGATTGGAGAGAAACTGAAAGAGTTTTCCTCACTGAAGAATGCAGTGCAGTCATTCTGAAAAGCTTTTCTGAAAAGCTTAAAGACCCTGGGAGTTTTCTGATACCATGCACATTAGAAGGTAATTGCACCAAGACAGCTTTATGTGATCTTGGAGCAAGCATCAACCTAATACCTGCATCCACTATCAGAAAGCTTGGTTTAACTGAAGAAGTTAAACCAACCCGGATATGTCTCCAACTTGCTGATGGATCCATTGAATACCCATCAGGCGTGATTGAAGACATGATTGTCAGAGTTGGGCCATTTGCCTTTCCCACTGACTTTGTAGTGCTGGAAATGGAGGAGCACAAGAGTGCTACTCTCATTCTAGGAAGACCCTTCCTAGCAACTGGACGAACCCTCATTGATGTCCAACAGGGGAAAATAACCCTGAGAGTCAATGAGGATGAGTTTAAGTTGAATACTGTCAAAGCCATGCAGCATCCAGACACATCAAAAGACTGCATGAAAGTTGATCTTATTGACTCTTTGGTAGAAGAGATCAACATGGCTGAGAGTCTCGAATCAGAGTTGGAAGACATCTTTAAAGTTGTTCAGCCTGATTTGGAGGATTCAGAGGAAATGAAAGAGCCTCTGAAATTTCCTCTGGAAGAGGAAAAACCTCCTAAACCCGAGCTCAAACCATTACCACCATCCCTGAAATATGCATTTCTGGGAGAAAGTGACACTTTTCCAGTGATCATAAGCTCTGCTTTAAATCCACAGGAAGAGGAAGCACTTATTCAAGTGTTAAGGACACACAAGACAGCTCTTGGGTGGTCCATAGGTGACCTTAAGGGCATAAGCCCAGCCAGATGCATGCACAAAATCTTATTGGAGGATAATGCTAAATCAGTGGTTCAACCACAGAGGCGGCTAAATCCAGCCATGAAGGAAGTGGTGCAGAAAGAGGTCACCAAATTACTGGAGGCTGGGATTATTTATCCTATTTCTGACAGCCCCTGGGTGAGCCCTGTCCAAGTTGTCCCCAAAAAGGGAGGCATGACAGTTGTTCATAATAAAAAGAATGAACTGGTTCCTACAAGAACAGTTACAGGATGGCGCATGTGTATTGACTACAGAAGGCTCAATACAGCCACCAGAAAGGATCATTTTCCTTTACCATTCATAGACCAGATGCTGGAAAGACTGGCAGGTCATGATTATTACTGCTTTTTGGATGGCTACTCAGGCTATAACCAGATTGCAGTAGATCCCCAAGATCAAGAGAAAACAGCATTCACATGTCCATCTGGAGTGTTTGCTTATAGAAGGATGCCATTTGGGCTGTGTAATGCGCCTGCAACCTTCCAGAGATGCATGCTCTCTATTTTCTCTGATATGGTGGAAAATTTTCTGGAAGTCTTCATGGATGACTTCTCAGTATATGGAGACTCATTCAGCTCCTGTCTTGATCACCTGAAACTAGTTCTGAAAAGATGCCAAGAGACCAACCTGGTTTTAAACTGGGAAAAATGTCACTTTATGGTGACTGAAGGGATTGTCCTTGGGCATAAAATTTCAAACAAGGGAATAGAGGTGGATCAAGCAAAAATAGAGGTAATTGAAAAATTACCACCCCCTGCCAATGTTAAGGCAATCAGAAGCTTTCTGGGGCATGCATGATTCTATAGGAGGTTTATAAAGGATTTTTTAAAAATCGCAAAACCTCTGAGCAATCTGCTAGCTGCTGACACGCCATTTGTGTTTGACACAGAGTGTCTGCAGGCGTTTGAAATGCTGAAAGCCAAGCTGGTCACAGCACCAGTTATTTCCGCACCAGACTGGACATTACCATTTGAGCTAATGTGTGATGCCAGTGATCACGCCATTGGTGCAGTGCTGGGGGCAGAGGCATGACAAGCTTCTGCACGTCATTTATTATGCTAGCCGCGTTTTAAATGATGCCCAGAAAAATTACACAACCACAGAAAAAGAATTACTTGCAGTGGTTTATGCCATTGACAAGTTTAGATCATACTTGGTAGGATCAAAGGTGATTGTGTATACTGACCATGCTGCTCTCAAATATCTGCTCACAAAGCAGGATTCAAAACCCAGGCTCATAAGATGGGTGTTGCTTCTGCAAGAGTTTGATATAGAAATAAGAGACAGAAAAGGGACAGAGAACTAAGTGGCTGATCATCTGTCCCGGATAGAGCTAGTAGAAGGGACGTCCCTCCCCTCTCCTGAGATCTCTGAGACTTTTCCGGATGAGCATTTATTTGCCATTCAGGAAACACCATGGTTTGCAGACATTGCAAACTATAAAGCTGCAAGGTTCATACCCAAAGAGTACAACAGGCAACAAAAGAAAAAATTAATTACTGATATAAAGTACTACTTGTGGGATGAACCCTATCTCTTTAAGAGATGTGCAGACAGAATAATCCGGAGATGTGTGCCTAGAGAAGAAGCACAGAGGATCCTATGGCATTGCCATGGATCACAATATGGAGGCCATTTCGGAGGTGAGCGAACAGCCACCAAGGTCCTCCAATGTGGCTTCTATTGGCCCACACTCTATAAAGATTCCCGAAAGTTCGTACGTAACTGTGACAGTTGCCAAAGAGCTGGTAATCTGCCTCATGGTTACGCCATGCCTCAACAAGGAATCTTGGAGATTGAGTTGTTTGACGTATGGGGAATTGACTTCATGGGACCTTTTCCACCATCATACTCAAACACTTATATCCTGGTAGCTGTTGACTACGTATCAAAATGGGTAGAGGCCGTTGCCACACCCACCAATGATACCAAAACAGTGCTGAAGTTCCTCCAGAAATATATCTTCAGCAGGTTTGGGTTCCCTAGAGTACTAATCAGTGATGGGGGCACTCACTTCTGCAACAAACAGCTTTACTCTGCCATGGTCCGGTATGGGATTCGCCACAAGGTGGCAACTCCATATCATCCGCAGACTAATGGACAAGCTGAAGTCTCTAACAGAGAGCTCAAAAAAATCCTAGAACAGACTGTAAGTACCCGTAGAAAGGATTGGGCAAGAAGCTTGGATGATGCTCTATGGGCATACAGAACAGCATTCAAGACTCCTATAGGGACCTCTCCATACCAACTTGTGTATGGTAAGGCATGTCACCTGCCCGTGGAACTGGAACATAAAGCATACTGGGCAACCAGATTCCTAAACTTTGATGCCAAATTAGCTGGAGAAAAAAGATTGCTCCAGCTAAATGAACTAGAGGAATTCAGATTCACTGCTTTCGAAAATGCCAAGCTTTATAAAGAAAAATAAAAAAAATGGCATGACAGGAAGCTGTCATCTAGAATCTTTGAACCAGGACAAAAGGTTCTGTTGTTTAACTCTAGGCTCAGGCTATTCCCCGGGAAACTGAAGTCCCGGTGGAGGGGACCATATGTGATTACAAGTGTATCACCATATGGTTATGTGGAGCTTCAAGATATTGATTCTGATATGAAGTTCATTGTTAATGGACAGAGAATCAAGCACTATCTTGAAGGCAATGTTGAGCAAGAGTGCTCAAGGCTGAAGCTAGATTAAAAGCTCAGCAAGGTCCAGCTAAAGACAATAAAGAAGCGCTTGCTGGGAGGCAACCCAGCCATGGGGCATCACTTCCTCTAAGCATTTTGCCATATTCTTGATTTTATTTGTTTATATAAAGTTCAATGATCCTAAGGTAAAGAGTCAATTGTATAAGTTCACAGGGTTACAGAAGGATTCTGCACGCAAAACAGAGAAAAAGAGCTCACTGGCAAGAAAACGCCAGTAAAAGTCTGTTTTGGGCGTTCAACGCCCAACAGAAGCATCCACTGGGCGTTGAACGCCAGTAAGGATAGCCATCTGGGCGTTGAACGCCAGAAAGAAGCTCTTTCTGGGCGTTTAACGCCAGATTTACAGCGTTCTGGGCGTTCAGAAAAACGCCCAGTAACAAAGGACTTCCTGGCGTTCAACGCCAGAAATAAGCAGCAGCTGGGCGTTGAACGCCCAGGAGAAGCAGCATTTGGGCGTTCAAACGCCAGGATGGTGGGGAGGAGGTAAATTCGTTTTTTTTTTTCATATTTTTCATTTTAATCCTAATTTTCATATTCCAATTCATGATTTCTTGCATAAACATGTTAAGAACCCTGATTTCTAAAATCCCTAATTTCTAAAAACCCTTCTTTAAAAATATTAAATGTATCTTAATCCACAAGCACAAATCCTTTTTTTTTTTCAATCCAACTAACTCTTTTTCAAAATTTTCAAAACAAATCTCTCTCTTTTCATTCAAAAATCTTTTCAACTAAGCAATATCTTTTTCAAATATCCATACTATCTTTTTCAAAATTCCAAATCTATCTTTTTCAGATATCTTTCATATCTTTTCAATTTTAAATCATATCTTTTCTTATCATATTTTTTTTCTAAAAATCATATCTTCTATCTTATCTTTCTCCCTATTTTTTGAAAACCCACCCCCTCCCCCTTTAAATATGGGTTCGGCCTCCCTCCCCTCCCATCCACCATTGCACCTAGCTCTCCTTCTCTCCCTCTCCCTTCTTTTCTTTTTGCTTGAGGACAAGCAAACCTCTAAGTTTGGTGTGCTTATCCGTGATCACTAAGATCATGGCTCCTAAAGGAAAACAACCCACTCCAAGAGGCAAGAAAGAAAGCGTTCCAAAACCACTTTGGAATCAAGGGAAGTTCTTAACTAAAGAACATTCAGACCATTATTACAAAATAATGGGTCTAAGATCAGTGATCCCGGAAGTTAGATTCGATCTGAAAGAAGACGAATATCCGGAGATCCAGGAGCAAATTCGAATCAGGAACTGGGAGATCCTAGCTAATCCTGAATTGAAAGTGGGAAGGAATATGGTCCAGGAGTTCTATGCTAATATGTGGCATACAGACAGGCAAAGACTATCTGGATCTGCTATCTATGACTATCGGACCTTGGTCAGAGGAAAGATTGTTCATACCCACCCTGACAAGATCAGGGAGATCTTAAAGCTACCTCAGCTGAAAGATGATCCAGACTCCTTCAATAGGAGAATGATGAGAACAGACAAGGGCCTGGATAAAATTCTAGAGGATATATGTATCCCTGGAGCCAGGTGGACCACCAGCACGAAGGGTATTCCAATTCAACTCAAAAGAGAAGATCTCAAACTAGTCGCCAGAGGATGGCTGGATTTCATTGGGCATTCTCTGCTGCCCACTAGCAACCGTTCTGAAGTCACTATTAGAAGAGCAGTGATGATCCATTGCATCATGATGGGAAAAGAAGTGGAAGTTCATCAACTAATTTCAACTGAATTTTACAAAATTGCAAACAAAAATTCCAAAGATGCCAGGTTGGCTTATCCAAGCTTGATTTCTATGCTCTATAAGGACGCTGGAGTAAGGATGGGAATAACTGAGTATATCTCAATTGAGCAATCAATCACCAAAGCATCAATGGAAAAATAACAAGCACAGGATGACCCCATCAAGAAGAAAACACAGGAATTTCTCCCAGAAATCCCTCAATCTGAATACTGGGAGTATCTTGAAACATCAGTTACCAAGATGCAAGAAGCTATGGAACAAATAATGAAAGAACAGAAGGAACAAAGTAGCATTCTTTGCTATTTGATTAAAGAACAGGAGGAGCAAGGGCGCGACTTAAGGGAATTGAAGCGCCAGAAATTATCTCTTGAAGGACCAAGCACCCCGCAGATTAGAGGAACATCCACTCCCCAAAACAAAGGTTGTTAAATTCCAATCTTAGCCTTAACTCTGTGATAACTGTTCTTATTCTAGTTTTACCTTAGGAGTCATATAGTAGTAATTAGTATCTATATTTTTGATTTTATCTCCAATTAAGCTATAATTTAATTTTTTCATCATCATCAAACATGAATAAAATAGAAGAATTTCTTTTGAATAAGAGGCAATAATTTTCGAGTTTTTAATAAGAACATTCTAATTATTTACATGTGGTGGCAATGCTTTCTGTCTTCTGAATGAATGCTTGAACAGTGCATATGTCTTTTGAATTTGATGTTTAAGACTGTTAAATATGTTGGCTCTTGAAAGAATGATGAACATGAGACATGTTATTGATAATCTGAAAAATCATAAGAATGATTCTTGAAGCAAGAAAAAGCAGCAAAGAACAAAGCTTGCAGAAAAAAAAAAGCCAATAACCCTTAAAACCAAAAGGCAAGGGTAAATAAAAAGGATCCCAAGGCTTTGAGCATCAGTGGATAGGAGGGCCTAAAGGAATAAAATCCCGGCCTAAGCGGCTAAACTAAGCTGTCCCTAACCATGTGCTTGTGGCGTGAAGGTGTCAAGTGAAAACTTGAGACTGAGCGGTTAAAGTCAAGGTCCAAAGCAAAAAGAGAGTGTGCTTAAGAACCCTGGACACCTCTAATTGGGGACTTTAGCAAAGCTGAGTCACAATCTGAAAAGGTTCACCCAATTATGTGTCTGTGGCATTTATGTATCCGGTGGTAATACTGGAAAACAAAGTGCTTAGGGCCACAGCCAAGACTCATAAAGTAGCTGTGTTCAAGAATCAACATACTAAACTAGGAGAATAAATATCACTATCTGAATTCTGAGTTCCTATAGATGCCAATCACTTTGAGCTTCAATGGATAAAGTGAGATGCCAAAACTGTTCAGAAGCAAAAAGCTACTAGTCCCGCTCATCTAATTAGAATCTGAGCTTCACTCAAAAACTCTGAGATATTATTGCTTCTTAAATTATTTGTATTCTATTTTATTTATCTAGTTGCTTGAGGACAAGCAACAGTTTAAGTTTGGTGTTGTGATGAGCGGATATTTTATACGCTTTTTGGGGTTAATTTCATATAGTTTTTAGTGTGTTTTAGTTAGTTTTTAGTTTATTTTCAGTAGCTTTTAGGCAAAATTTATATTTCCGGACTTTACTATGAGTTTGTGTATTTTTCTGTGATTTCAGGTATTTTCTGGCTGAAATCGAGGGAGCTGAGCAAAAATCTGATTCAGGCTGAAAAAGGACTGCTGATGCTGTTGGATTCTGACCTCCCTGCACTCAAAGTGGATTTTCTGAAGCTACAGAACTCCAAATGGCGCGCTTCCAATTGCGTTGGAAAGTAGACATCCAGGGCTTTCCAGAAATATATAATAGTCCATACTTTGCTCAAGGATAGATGATGTAAACTGGCGTTTAACGCCAGTTCCATGCTGCTGTCTGGCGTCCAGCGCCAGAAACAAGTTAGGAGTTGGAGTTCAACGCCAGAATTGGATCCAAAGCTGGCGTTGAATGCCCAAAACAGCCCTATGCACGTGAGAAGCTTTAGTCTCAGCCCCAGCACACACCAAGTGGGCCCCAGAAGTGGATTTCTGTACCATCTATCATAGTTTACTCATTTTCTGTAAACCTAGGTTACTAGTTTAGTATTTAAACAACTTTTAGAGATTTATTTTGGATCTGATGACATTTTTAGATCTGAACTTTGTACCTTTTGACGGCATGAGTCTCTAAACTCCATTGTTAGGGGTGAGGAGCTCTGCTGTGCCTCGATGAATTAATGCCAGTATTTCTGTTTTCCATTCAATCATGTTTGTTCCTATCTAAGATATTCATTTGCGCCTTATTATGATGAATGTGATGAGCCGTGACACTCATCACCATTCTCAACCTATGAATGTGTGCCTGACAACCACCTCCGTTCTACATTAGATTGAATGAGTATCTCTTAGATTCCTTAATCGGAATCTCCGTGGTATAAGCTAGAATCCATTGGCAGCGTCCTTGAGAATCCGGAAAGTCTAAACCTTGTCTGTGGTATTCCTAGTAGGATTCTGGGATTGGATGACTGTAACGAGCTTCAAACTCGCGAGTGCTGGGCGTAGTGACAGACGCAAAAGGATAGCAAATCCTATTCCGGTATGATCGAGAACCTACAGATGATTAGCCGTGCGGTGACAGCGCACCTGGACCATTTTCACTGAAAGGAAGGATGGTAGCCATTGACAACGGTGATCCTCCAACACACAGCTTGCCATAGGAGGGACGCGCGTGCGTGAAGAAGAAGATAGAGAGAAAGCAGAGATTCAAAAGGCAAAGCATCTCCAAAACTCCAACATATTCTCATTTACTGCATAACAAGTAACCTTTAATTCATGCTCTCTTATTCATTTGCAAGTCAATTGATAGCCACTAATTAATATCTTGACTAAGAGTTGTAAGATAACCATAGCTTGCTTCAAGCCAACAATCTCCTGGGATCGACCCTTACTCACGTAAGGTATTACTTGGACGACCCAGTGCACTTGCTGGTTAGTTGTGCGAAATTACATAGTGTGAAGTAATTTTCGTGCACCAGATACATTCCCTTATTAACCCAAGTTCCCACAATTTCTCCACACTTAGTTGATGCACAATCCCTATCTTAAGCTAACCAAAGATTCAATTGGGATATTTAATTATTTTTTCTACTTAAGGCTAGTGATGTGGTAAAATACAGAACAAATGGGGATTAAAAGACTCAAAGTGGCTGACAAGGGTGATTTAAAGGGTAGGCTTATTTGGGATAAGTGAGCTAAAATCAAACAATGGCCTCAATCATATGCAAGCATGTAAATACACTAAATAATGGACATATAGATTGGAATAAAATATAGATTACAATCATTGAGAAGAAAACACACAAGAATAAAAATTTATGGTTAAATAATGTAACCATGTAAATAAGTTCAAAATCTCACAGGTTGTGTGTTCTTTGGCTCAAAAACCATGTTCCAAATACAACTTCAAACAAGTTTTAATAGAAAAATTTTTTTCAATTTAAATTAGTGAAATACTATAAAAATTTCTTGAAAAAGAAAATATTATTTCAACCAAGTAGTAACTAAATGCATAAAATCAAATAAACATGCAATCAAACATGCAAATGCAACAACTAGCAAGAAAAATAAACCATTGGTGTTGAGATAGAAGAGTAACTAACCCATGGAGATCGGTATCGACCTCCCCACACTTAAAGATTGCATCGTCCTCGGTGCATGCTGAGATGTGCAGGTGGACGGGTTATTCCAACTGATGCTTTTCTTCAAGGATTGTGCAGATGGACTTGTCTGTCTCCCCTTTTAGAAGTTTTTCCCTTTTTCTGTCTTCGGTGGCCAGCCTGAAAGAAGAGAAAAAGAAGAACAGTAACCCAAAAATAAAGATAAGAAAATAAATGAAGTATGGGTGGGTTAATGCCAAATGATAAGGGTCTCATTTACGTGGAAGCTTCAACATGTACGTGAGAAAACAATAGAAGCCATGGCATACCAGTGGTGCAAAAGTTGCAACATAGGGGAGGAGTGTGGGTAATGAAAATATCAATATAAGTTCATGTCAATACAAATGAAGTGCAAGTATCATAAAAGATTGGCATTGGCAGATAATTAATATCATCTCACAGTGTAAAACAAGTCACTAAGCACCAAAATAATTCAAGATGCAACAGTTGAATAAAGACATTTAACACCAATAAAAAAATAATAAATTTAAAAAAAAAAGAAAACAAAAATATTCACAAAATTAAAATGCAATGAATGAAATATGCAAATAAATTAAGGAAAATAGAATGAAGGTGAAAAGGAATGAGAAGTGAAAGAGATAAAAGAAGAAAGAAAGAAGGAAGAAGAAAAGATAAGAAAATTGGCTGATCTGAATATTCTGCGCGCTGCTTATGACGCGGACGCTTGAGTGACGCGGTCGCGTGGTGCGCGATAAGGTTAGGTGACGCGGACGCGTGGGTCACGCGATCGCGTGGCCTGTTTTGTGCGATTAGCGCGAGTGCAGCCTCGTGGTCGCGCAACTCTCTGTTCGAAACTCTATTTGCCAAAAATCTAGGTGATGCGATCGCGTGAGTGGGCTTTCAGAAGGATATGACGTTGTCGCGTCGCTCACGCGGCCGCGTGGAAAGGATTATGCGTTCAGCACCAATCCAGCACCACTCTTGCACAACTTTCGGTCGTGCACCCTTGTTACGTCGAAATCCAGGTCACGCGGCCGCGTGGGGCACGCGGTCGCGTGGGAGGCCATTATTCCCATATGACGCGGTCGCGTGGGGTGAATTGTGCCATTGGCATGCCTCCAGCCCTGCTCCTACGTAACTCTTTGTCCATATTATTATTGTCTCCCATCTCCTTGCGACGCGGACGCGTCAATGAGGCGGTCGCGTCGCGTGAAATTTTTTTTTATTATATGCATGAAAAATACAGAATGCAATGCTAATATGAATGTTATGCAAAACTCCAGGTTCAATAAAATAAAATAAAATTCAAAAATAAATAAAACTTAAATAAAAATGAAAAGGAACGATCATACCATGGTGGGTTGTCTCCCACCTAGCACTTTTAGTTAGAGTCCTTAAGTTGGACATTTGGTGAGCTCCCTGTTATAGTGGCTTATGCTTGTATTCATCCAGGAATCCCCACCCGTGCTTGTACTTCCAGTAACCTCCGGGGTCCCAAATTAGGCGTAGAAAGTCTTCAAGCAAGTTGAAGCAAGTGACAAGGCCCCATGAGTGTTGATTGCTGGAATGAATTTCGGGGTCCCAAATCTTGCTTTTGCACCCGTCTTCTTGTTGATTATCATGATTCCATCCGGGTGGTTCAGCCTTAGAATTCTCACTGAAGCGTCCAAACAACTTCCCAGACCCATTCAATTGAGCTTTACACCAACCTTTGTGTTTAAACTTTGAGTGCACAACCATGTTGAACCTTGCAGGACAATTCTTACCACTAACCATCTTCCTCTTACTCTTAATGCCACAAAGAGCTCTAAGTTGACCATCCGTCTCTAGTAGCCCATATTCAAGTGGGAAATTACAGGTCAAGGATGAGATTTTTACCCACTTGAATGTTATGTTGGACGGTAATGGCCTTGGGGGAGGTGTCTCTAATGAACTTGCAAGCTCCACTTCCTTGTGCTCTTCTTTGACATCTTCCACCTCTTTGCAAGCTTCTTCAATTTCAACCTCTTCCTCTTGGTAGCTTTCTTCCAATTCAATCTCTTCTTCATTTCTCACCAAGGGCATGGGAGGTTGTGCCTCTTTTTCTTGAATCTCCATCTCTTGATCAACCTCTTTCAAGTCTTCAACTAGGGTATGCCTTGGAGGTTGTACACCCTCCTCAACATCAAATGCAACCGTCTTGGAAGGAGGTTCTATGTCTTGACTTTCCCATGGAGGTTCAGCATCTCCTAAGTCTTCAACCACTTCTTCCTCTGCAACTATTATGGCTTCCTCCACTTGTTCCAATACAAAGCCATGTTCCTCATTGTCTGATGAGACGCAGAAGCTGGTGAATTAAAAATTATTAAAATGGTTACGTTGCAAGTATAGTTCTTAACTCACCGAAAATCTGCCTATCAATTTAGAAATATGTCACAGAGAATTAAATTAAAAATTACTGGGAGTTTTAAGTCACAGGTCGTCTCCCAACGAGTTGCAGAAAAGTGTGCTATCTTATTAATAAGATGTTCCAAGAAGTTGAGCTAAGTAAATTGGAATGTAAATTGAGGAAAGTTAAATAATATGAATAAAAGCCTTGACTGGGAGTTGATTGGTTGGAATTTCTATTATTGGTGGAGTGATTGTAAGATTAATTTATAATTAATGGTTGTTCTGTTTGGTTATCCTTTACTAAGTAAGGGAAAGTCAAACAAACTAGAATGCCAGATCTGTTCACAAGTTGCAACCCACTTAGTTCAAAGGGATTGGCGTTGGTGACAGGATAGCAATCCAACATTTAACCCAATTACAAATTTCTCTTTAATCCTTCCAACTCAAGAGTTCCTTTTAATCAATTCCCCATCAAGTAAGGAAACTACTCACGCATTGTAAATAAAGAATCCATAGCATATGAAAGGGAATTAAAAGAAGACATGATTATTGGAATTGAAATTAAATTAAAAAGAAATAATCCTTGCATTAAATAATCATAAAAGTATTCAAATAACAAAATTGAACAAAACAAGGAACATGGAAGAATAAAATCAAGTTGAGAAAACGAACTAGAATGACGAAGTCTTGATGAGGGAATAACTCTTCTCAATGTTCCAATGCTAAGACCAATTGAAAATTAAAATTCTAAAACCTAGAGAGAAAAACCTAAGAGAGTAAAAACTAGATCTGAAACTGTCTCTGAATGAATGTGTTAATTGTTTCTGCATATTCTCTGACTCTAGTCTGCTGTTCCGGACCGAAAACTGGGT
The DNA here is from genome assembly GCF_003086295.3 of Arachis hypogaea. Taxonomy (NCBI): domain Eukaryota; kingdom Viridiplantae; phylum Streptophyta; class Magnoliopsida; order Fabales; family Fabaceae; genus Arachis; species Arachis hypogaea. Next base: position 15,652,334 of record NC_092053.1, on the reverse strand, counting down.
CGAAATAGGGCCCAAAATCGCCCCCAACGAATTCTGCAGATTATGCAGATCGCACATGTCACACGATCGCGTCATCCATGCGGACGCGTCATTCGCGCTTTTCCTCGCCACGCGTTCGCGTCGTCCATGCTACCGCATCGCCAGAACTTTTCCAATTCGCGCGGCCGCGTGAGCAATGCGGCCACGTCACTGCGATTTGCTCTCCTTCGCGCGGTCGCGTGAGCCATGCGACCGCGTCACTTCTCGCTGATTATCTCCTCAAATTCTTGTGTTTCTTCCATTTTTTTCTAGCTTCCTTTCCAATCTCCAACTCATTCATGCCCTATAAAGTCTGAAACACTTAACACACAGATCACGACATCGAATGGAATAAAGGAGAATTAAAAATAAATAATTAAAGTCTCTAGGAAGCAGTTTTCAAACATGTAATAAATTCAGGAAGGAAATCTAAATGCATGCTAATTTAATGAATAAGTGGGTAAGGATCATGATAAAACCACACAATTAAACACAATATAAACCATAAAATAGTGGTTTATCAACCTCCCCACACTTAAACATTAGCATGTCCTCATGCTTAATTGAAGGAGATAAGGAAATAAGTATGAACATGTAGAAACTCATGAAATGCAGTGCAAACCTACACATATATAAATAAATGCAACTATATGATTCTTGTCCACTTAATCAAAAGTAAATAAGCTCTTCAAAATAATTACAAATCAAATTCCACTAATTTTATCATTACACAATAAAATAGATAAAGGTGCAAGAAAATAGCTCGTGAAAGCAGGGAACATGAAAATTCAAGCATTGAACCCTCACTGATAATGTATGTACGCTCTGATCTCTAGTGTATAGGGTGGTCACTCTATCCTTCTCTAATCATGCTTTCTAACTTTTTTTCTTCTCCTAACCAATCAACAATAGTTAATATACCAATGCAAACATCATGAGGTCTTTTCAAGGTTGTAATGGGGCTAAGGTATAGGCAGGAGTGTATATTTGGTCAAGTGAGCTAATAAATTGAATCTTTAATTAACTCAAGCTCTAATATAACTTGTATACACTTAATGTCATCTTTAAAGTTCATACCTAGCTACTCAGAATTCCCTTTTTCAATCCATACTTATGTATCAACTTATATTTTTGGTTCTATCATATGTGCATTGATCTTCGAATTCTGAATTCAACATTGGGGTAATTTTGTCCCCTTATTTATTGATTTTTCATATATATATATATATATATATATATATATATAAAGCTTGTCAATGCACATAGATTTTTAATTCTTGTAGTTTCACATGAGTAGGTATCCAAATTCCCTTTAAATTTTCATGACACATTCCCTTAACAACTTTTGTTCCCACAATTTCCCATACTTAACTAGCACACACATGCAATTCTATCTTAAGCTAACTAAAGATTCAATTTGGGATATACGATTGTTTTTTGGCTTAAGGTTAGTAATGTGGTAAAATATCGAACAAATGGGAATTAAAGGCTCAAAGTGGTTAACAAAGGTAATTGAAAAGGGTAGGCTTAATTTGGATGAGTGAGTTTAAACAAATAATGGCCTCAATCATGTGCAAGCACGCAAATATAATAACTATTGGACATATAAGATAAAACAAAATATAGATTACAATCATAGAGAAGTAAACACACAAGAACGAAATAATTATGGTTAAATAATGTAACCATTCATAAAGGCTCAAATCTTTCACAGGTTGTGTGTTCTTTAGCTCAAATATCATGTTCCAAATACAACTCAAGCAAATTTATCATAAAAATCTTGAAAAATTAGTGAAATTTTTTTCCAAAGATAGATTTTTAAAAGAAACTTATTGTCTTTTCAATCAAGTAGAACATGCATGCAACTATCCTAACCTATGCAATTTATTCTATTCTATAAAGGAAAGAAAATCTAACTAAAATATCCTAATTATTGGTGCCAGAGAAGAGAATTTACCTTCGGAAGTCAGGTACTGACCGACCTCCCTACACTTAAGGCTTTGCACCGTCCTCGGTGCCATCTGTCAGAAACAGGGGTGGGCTGGTAGTAGTATCTCCACAGGCGAGGCCGTCATGGCTCCCTGTGCTGGTGAAGGAAGTGGAGTCCGGGGTGTCTGAGTCTCTAAAATGTCCCTTGAGTAGCTCCTTGAGGTGTTTGAATCGGCGCTCGTTACAGCGCTCTCTCATCTTTGCTTTCTGTTCTTGCCGATCCAACCGTTCGATTATCTGCTGGAGCAATTTCTCAGTTGTAGATGCTTGTGGTGTTGAAGAAGGATTATCTTCAACTGGAGCAGTAGGAAGGCTTGTAGTGGTTGCTGAGAATCTGAGGTATTTTCTGTTAGGGACATACTGATCATCCCGTGGAAGCATGGCTTTGGTGTTTCCAGCTCTTTAGGAGACTCCGGCTGCTAAGACAAGATCTGAGACCATGGCGAGGAAAGGTAAGTTGCCCGCAATTTGTACGTGTTCCATAGCATTCCGGATGTGTCTTGCGAGATTCAGAGGTTGGTCTGTAAGGATGCACCATAGTAGAACAGCCATGTCTGCAATGAAGGAGGACTCATGAGTGCTCGGAAAGACGTAATGGGACATGATCTGTGCCCATACGTGAGCCTCCAAGGTAAGTGCTGAAGCCAAGATTCCCTTAGGGCGGGTACGGTGGTATCCGTAGATCCAACGGCTGCCAGGTAATGCGATGACTCCGAGAACGGAGTCCCAGTCGAATTGGTATCTCTGACGCTGAAGGGTGGCTACTTGAAAAGCGTTCATTCCTGCTGGAATAGGGGGAAGACTCAGAGCTTGCTGAATGGCCTCTTCTGTGATGGGGACTTGCTTCTTCCGGACATAAACAGACTGCAGGGTCGGCATGTAGAAGTTGGAGTAGAACTCAACTACCCAAGAAAGATTGACCTGCCTTGGCTGTTTCCGTAGGAAACCCCATTGTCTTCGCTCAATTTGTGGCTCAACAAAGGTGGCAATATTGGACGGGAGGATAAGAAGGTATTCATTGTTATAATTCCTTTCTACCAGGATAGGGAACATCTGCTCATAGTAGCGATTGGGAAATCGCGCAGTGTCCTTTGCTGGAAAGGCTTTCTCTTTTTCGTCAACCTTTATTATCCGCTTAACTCTTTTTGTTGAGGGCTTGACTGTGGTTGAAGAAGGCTCTGCCACCAATGCTCTTTTAGTTCCTCTTCTTGCTGGTGGTTTGGAGGTTGCTTTCTCCTTTCCTTTCTTGGTGGCCATCCTGAAAGAAGGGAAGAGAAAGAAAATTAAATTTAAAGAGATATACAGTAAGGAAGGAAACGGAAAAGAGGGTGAATGATGCACAGCAAAATGTAGATGACAGTAACACATGCTCTCGAGTCCATATGAAAAGCCATCAATGGAAAATAGCTAGTGCAGATAAAAACAAGTGAATACAAGGTGTTTATTGGCATGCTGGCAAAGGGCATGAGTGGCATAGACCAAGCATTACTTCGTAACAAACCATCACGTTTGTATTGACAATTGAATTCAATTAATAAAATAATAAGGAGAATTTGTGAAAAGCAAGCATTGAATAATAGAGTCAAGTAATGTAGAAAAGTGCATAGGGCTATATAGGCTTTTTCACAAACACATGGCATGCATGGTAAGTAAGATATAAAAAGTATGAAATTGAACATGCAAGCAATTCCCTTAAAAATAATAATAATTGTCAAATAAATTGTAACAAGTCACAAGCATATAATGAGGGATAATGACTCAAAAATTTTCTAGCACCATGTAAAAAGGGATAGAAGAAAATGAAATACAAAATTGAAAAGAAAAAGGAGGGAAAAAGAAAATAAAAATGTATATAATATAATAAGAATGATGGAAAAGAGAAGAAGGAAGAAGAAAGTGAAACCTTGTTAATGGTGGTGAGAGGGATAGAGAGTGAAAGGTGAGATAGAAGGGGGAAGGAAGAAGTAAGGAGGGAAAAGAAAAATTAGGATTTGGGGAAGAGAAAGATAAGATAATTTGGCAATTTAGGTTGAGCTGTGCGGCACATGCGACGCGGCCACGTGGGGCACGCGTTCGTGTGGGTGTGCGTCAGGTAAGGGGACGCGATCGCGTCAGTCACGCAGTCGCGTGACCCGTGTTACGCTGCTGGCGCGAGTGCAGCTTCGCTCCAGCACAACTCTCTGTTCGATTTATTTTAATTGCCAAAATTGGGTGACGCGATCGCGTGAGTGTGCGTTGTAAAATGGGTGACGCGGCCGCGTCGGCGACGCGGTCGCGTGACAAGGATTGTGCTTCCAGCACCAATCCAGCATCACTCTCGCACAAAATGTTACTGTGCACCCTTTTACGTCGAAAACTTAGGGCACGCGGCCGCGTGGGGGACGCGGTCGTGTGGGAGGCCATGATTCCCATGCGACGTGAACGCGTCAGGGACGCGGTCGCGTGGGTCGATTTGTGCCATTGGCACACCTCCAGCCACGCTCCAGCCGAACTCTCTGTTCGTTTATTTGTTTTCTCCACCCCCTTTGCGACGCGGACGCGTCGCTGATGCGATCGCGTCGCGTGGCGAAAATTTTTTTTTTAAAAAAGAAATATAAAGACATGTAAATGAAAGAGTACGAAAGCATTAATAAAGAGAAGAGTTATTAAAGAAGAAAAACTAAAAGTGAAGAAAAGAACGATCATACCGTGGTGGGTTGTCTCCCACCAAGCACTTTGCTTTAACGTCCGTAAGTTGGACACTCCACTAGCTCAATCGGCTGCTATGTGGGGATCTTCCAGGAGGAAGATCTCAAGCTCCTTATTTTTCTGCACCTTCTCACCATGGTACAGCTTCAGGCGTTGTCCATTAACCTTAATAAGTTCAGAGCTTGAAGGATGGCTTAGGTGATAAACTCCGTACGGTTCAGCCTTCTCTACTTTGTATGGACCTTCCCATTTTAATCTCAACTTACCGGGAATGAGCCTTAGTCGAGATTTGTAAAGGAGGACAAAATCTCCAGGTTGAAACTCTTTCTTCTTGATGTTCTGATCATGCACAGCTTTCATCTTTTCCTTGTAAATTCTGGAGTTCTCATAAGCTTCTAGGCGAAGGTTCTCCAGTTCCTGCAGTTGCAACTTCCTTTCAGCTCCGGCGTTCTCAATTCCCATGTTGCACTCCTTAACTGCCCAGAAGGCTCTGTGTTCTATTTCAACTGGGAGATGACAAGCTTTTCCATAAACCAAGCGGAAGGGACTCATCCCAATGGGCGTCTTGTATGCTGTTCTATATGCCCACAGTGCATCTTGTAGCCTGGTGCTCCAGTCTTTTCTGTGAGGCTTTACTATCTTTTGCAAGATACGCTTAACTTCTCTGTTTGATACCTCGGCTTGCCCATTATTTTGGGGATGGTAAGCTGTTGCAACTTTATGGATTATCCCATGCTTCTTCATCAATCTTGTTAGTCTCCTATTACAAAAATGGGTGCCTTGATCGCTCACGATTGCTCGTGGTGATCCAAAGCGACATATAATATGGTTTCTCACAAAGGAAACAACATTGTTAGCATCATCAGTGCGGGTAGGAATTGCTTCTACCCATTTGGAAACATAATCCACAGCTAACAATATATAAAAATATCCATTAGAATTTGGAAATGGACCCATGAAGTCAATGCCCCAAACATCAAAAATTTCACAGAAGAGCATATATTGTTGAGGCATCTCATCCCTCCTGGATATGTTACCAAATTTCTGGCATGGGGGGCAGAATTTACAAAACTCAGCAGCGTCTCTAAAAAGAGTAGGCCACCAGAATCCACAGTCTAAGATCTTTCTAGCTGTTCTTTGAGGGCCAAAATGTCCTCCACTCTCAGATGAGTGACAGGCCTCTAAAATGGACTGGAATTCTGATTGAGGCACACAACGTCTAATTATCTGGTCAGCGCCACATCTCCATAAATATGGGTCATCCCATATATAATATTTAGACTCGCTTTTCAGCTTGTCTCTTTGATGTTTAGAAAAATGTGGAGGAAATGTGCGGCTAACTAAATAATTAGCAACAGGTGCATACCACGGGATTACCGCAGATACTGCTTGTAGGTGGTCAAAAGGAAAATTATCATCTATAGGAGTAGAATCATCCTTAATATGTTCAAGGCGACTCAAGTGGTCTACTACTAAATTCTGATTACCACTCCTATCCTTTATTTCTAAATCAAATTCTTGTAACAGCAGTATCCAACGTATAAGTCTTGGTTTGGATTCCTTTTTAGCTAATAGATACTTTAGAGCTGCATGGTCCGAATACACTACTACTCTAGTACCAAGTAAATAGGCTCGGAATTTATCCAGAGCAAAAACAATAGCCAGAAGCTCTTTCTCAGTAGTAGTATAATTGGACTAGGCAGTGTCTAAAGTCTTAGACGCATAGGCAATAACAAAAGGATCCTTACCTTCGCGCTGAGCCAGCGCTGCTCCTACTGCATGGTTGGAAGCATCGCACATGATTTCAAACGGCTGACTCCAGTCTGGTCCTCTCACAATTGGGGCTTGAGTTAGAGCAGTCTTCAGCTTATCAAACGCTTGTTCGCAATCCTCACTGAACTCGAACTCAATATCCTTCTGCAGTAATCTGGACAAGGGAAGTGCCACCTTACTAAAGTCCTTAATAAATCTCCTGTAGAAACCTGCATGGCCAAGGAACGAACGGACTTCCCTCACAGAAGAGGGGTAAGGTAAACTAGAAATAACATTCACCTTTGCTGGGTCTACAGAAATACCATTATTAGATACCACATGTCCTAATACAATCCCTTGTTTTACCATAAAGTGGCATTTTTCGAAATTCAATACAAGATTTGTGTTAACACATCTATCTAATACTCGAGATAATCCATCTAAGCAAAGGCTAAAAGAATCACCATAAACGCTAAAATCGTCCATAAAAACTTCCATACAGTCCTCGATAAGATCAGAGAAAAGACTCATCATGCACCTTTGGAAGGTAGCTGGTGCATTGCACAAGCCAAAGGGCATTCTTTTATAAGCATAGGTCCCAAAAGGACATGTAAAAGTAGTCTTTTCCTGATCCTCAGGAGCTATATGAATCTGGAAATAACCTGTGTAACCATCTAAAAAGCAATAATGTGATTTACCTGACAGGCGATCCAGCATTTGATCAATGAATGGAAGTGGGTAGTGATCCTTACGGGTAGCTTGGTTGAGACGCCTGTAATCAATGCAGACTCTCCAAGCATTCTGAACTCTAGTTGCTATGAGCTCTCCATGCTCACTCTTCACTGTAGTGACTCCAGATTTCTTGGGCACCACTTGTACTGGGCTTACCCATTCACTGTCTGAAATGGGATATATGATACATGCTTCCAATAGTCTGGTCACTTCCTTTTTGACAACTTCCAAGATGGTGGGATTCAATCTTCTCTGGGGTTGACGGACAGGTCTTGCTCCCTCTTCGAGAAATATTCTATGCTCGCATACTTGAGGGTTGATTCCCACTATGTCTGCCAAATTCCACCCAATTGCCTTCTTATGCTTCCTCAGTACATCAAGTAACTGCTCTTCTTGTTGAGAAGTCAGTTCCCTTGCAATAATAACCGGAAGCTTCTGCTCATCCTCAAGATAAGCATATTTGAGATGTGGAGGGAGAGGTTTCAATTCTAACTTTTGATCATGGGCAGGCTCTGGATTATCTGGGGCTTGTGAAAATGGCGAAGTGCCTTCACTGTCAGTTAAGAGGGTCCCCACACTGGGACCTTGTCCAGTGTGCCTCTCTTCAAACTCTTCCTCTTGAATTTCAGCCACACTTTCGTCTATGACATCACACTGGAAGATAGAACGAACTTCTGGGGGATTGTCAATGACTCCATTCAGATTGAAGATTACTATGCGGCCATCTATTTCAAAGGAGTATGTTCCTGAAAAAGCATCCAATTTGAATTTTGATGTCTTCAGGAATGGTCTTCCAAGTAGGATTAATGATGGCTTATCTGAATCATTGTGGGGCATCTCCAAGATATAAAAATCAGTGGGAAATGTGAGCCCTTTAATGTTCACCAAAACATCTTCAGCAACTCCAGCCATTGTAATAATGCTTTTATCTGCTAACACAAAACGAGCTGCCGACCTTTTTAAGGGAGGGAGCCTCAAAACATCATATATAGACAAAGGCATTATACTGACACATGCTCCTAAATCACACATGCAATCATAAATTACTACACCACCAATAGTACAACTAACTATGCAAGGACCTGGATCACTACATTTTTCAGGTAATCCTCCCATTAAAGCAGATATAGAACTACCTAAAGGAATAGTTTCTAATTCATTAATTTTGTCTTTATGGATACATAAGTCTTTTATAAACTTTGCATATTTAGGTACCTGCTGAATAACATCAAAAAGGGGAACAGTTACCTCAACCTTTTTGAATATCTCTACCATTTTAGGATCGGGGTCCAGCTGCTTTCTGGGCTTCCTTGCAAGTTGTGGAAATGGAACGGGAGTAGTGTTTTTTGTGGTGCCTGCGCCTTTTGGTGCTTCCTCCTGTGGTTGAGTTATTTCTTCTTCAGCTATGTCCTATATATCCTCTTCCTCTTCAACATCTTCGATTTCTACCACCTCTTCAGCTGAGGCGTATTCTGGTGAGCTTGGTTCCTCCTTATTCCTCTCCTGCAGTGTGGTTCCGGACCTCAGGGTGATGGCATTAATGCCTCCCTTTGGGTTGGGTAATGGTTGAGAGGGGATTCCAGTGGTGCTTGAAGGTTGGTTATTGGAATTTTGTGCTGGTACAAACTATGTCATAAAAGCTTGCATAGTAGAGGTGAGACCATTCAGACTGGCATTAATACTATTCATGATGTTGCTTTCCATGGCCTGTTGTCTTTTCTCAAAAGATTGCAGTAGGTCTTCAGTAGAAGGTGAAGAAGAATGGGTAAATTGAGAGGTCTACTGCTGATTGTTCTGTGGTCCTTGGTTCTGCCTCAGGTGAGGTGCTCTGTAAGGTTGATTTTGCTGCCTGTTGTTGTTATTGTTCCACCTCTGATTTCCCTGATTATCTCTGCCTCCTCTGTTATTGTTGTCCCTCCAATTCTGGTTTGAATTGTCCTGCCATCCATAGTTATTATTTCCACTTTGATTGTACCCTTGGTTGGGGCGGTCATAGAAGTTGTGAGTGGATGCCACCATGTTGTCTTCTTATTGGAGCTGTGGGCATTCATCAGTGTAATGGCTGTAATCAGCACAGATTCCGTAAATTCTTTATGGGACTAGTTGTTGGTTTTGCTGTGGTGGAGGAGGTTGAGCTTGCTGAGCTTGTTGATTCAACTGTATTTGCTTCAGCAAGTTGGTCATTTCACAGATGCCTTCACGTAGAGCAGCAGTCTCGCTGCTAGAAGATACTTCTGCAACAGCTTTTGAACGGCCTTGCTTCTGTCTGTGGTTCCTAGTGGATTCAGCTAAATCACTGATCAATTGCCAAGCTTCATCAGTGGTCTTGTACTTCTTCATAGACCCATTGCTGGCACTTTCCAGTATAGTCTTATCTTGGGGCCTCATACCCTGTGTGATATAGCTGAGTAGCACGATCTTGTCAATCATGTGGTGGGGGCATGCTTCCAGAAGATTATTGAAGCGCTCCCAGTATTTAAAGAGAGTCTCATTGTCATCCTGAACAATTGTGGAGATATCCTTCCTTAGCTTATCAGTGACTTTAGATGGGAAGAATTTCTCCAGAAACTCCTTTCTGAGTGTATCCCAGTTGGATACATTTGCTAGAGGTTGAGTGTAGTACCACTCTCTTACTTTTCCCTCAAGAGAAAACAGAAAAGCTTTCAGCAGTATTGAAGTTTCATCAGTGCCATCACGCCTGACAGTAGAACAGGCTGCCTGAAAATCTCTCAAGTGCTTGATAGGCTCTTGAGCAGGTAGGCCATGAAACCTGAGCATCAAATTTAGCAGTGCGGGCTTTATTTCAAAATCTGTAGCTACCGCCGGATGATGCGCTTGAAACGGTTGCATTGTAAAATTAGGGGCTCCTTCCACTTGGATGGTAACTCTCCTAGCTGCCATGTTTTCTGCACATAAAACAACCGAATCAGTAGAACGGGGGCTGGTTTCTTCCTCAGATTCACTTTCAGATCCGCCCTCAGAGTGGGCTAACCGACGCTGTTCTCGCCTTATTCGTGAAATTGTCCTTTCAATTTCAGGATCGAATATTAGCAAGCGCGGATCAGGAAGTGAACGCGTCATTTGACGGAAGAAACATGCAGCTCATAGTAGCAAAATAAAATAAAATACAGATAAATAAATTCTAATTAATAAAATTAGCACTCTATTGCAACTCCCCGGCAACGGCGCCAAAAATTGATGAGACGCAGAAGCTGGTGAATTAAAAATTATTAAAATGGTTACGTTGCAAGTATAGTTCTTAACTCACCGAAAATCTGCCTATCAATTTAGAAATATGTCACAGAGAATTAAATTAAAAATTACTGGGAGTTTTAAGTCCCAGGTCGTCTCCCAACGAGTTGCAGAAAAGTGTGCTATCTTATTAATCAGATGTTCCAAGAAGTTGAGCTAAGTAAATTGGAATGTAAATTGAGGAAAGTTAAATAATATGAATAAAAGCCTTGACTGGGAGTTGATTGGTTGGAATTTCTATTATTGGTGGAGTGATTGTAAGATTAATTTATAATTAATGGTTGTTCTGTTTGGTTATCCTTTACTAAGTAAGGGAAAGTCAAACAAGCTGGAATGCCAGATCTATTCACAAGTTGCAACCCACTTAGTTCAAAGGGATTGGCGTTGGTGACAGGATAGCAATCCAACATTTAACCCAATTACAAATTTCTCTTTAATCCTTCCAACTCAAGAGTTCCTTTTAATCAACTCCCCATCAAGTAAGGAAACTACTCACGCATTGTAAATAAAGAATCCATAGCATATGAAAGGGAATTAAAAGAAGACATGATTATTGGAATTGAAATTAAATTAAAAAGAAATAATCCTTGCATTAAATAATCATAAAAGTATTCAAATAACAAAATTGAACAAAACAAGGAACATGGAAGAATAAAATCAAGTTGAGAAAACGAACTAGAATGACGAAGTCTTGATGAGGGAATAACTCTTCTCAATGTTCCAATGCTAAGACCAATTGAAAATTAAAATTCTAAAACCTAGAGAGAAAAACCTAAGAAAGTAAAAACTAGATCTGAAACTGTCTCTGAATGAATGTGTTAATTGTTTCTGCATGTTCTCTGACTCTAGTCTACTGTTCCGGGCCAAAAATTGGGTCGAAATAGGGCCCAAAATCGCCCCCAACGAATTCTGCAGATTATGCAGATCGCACATGTCACGCGATCGCATCATTCGCGCTTTTCCTCGCCACGCGTTCGCGTCGTCCATGCTACCGCGTCGCCAGAACTTTTCCAATTCGCGCGGCCGCGTGAGCCATGCGGCCGCGTTACTGCGATTTGCTCTCCTTCGCGCGGTCGCGTGAGCCATGCGACCGCGTCACTTCTCGCTGGTTATTTCCTCAAATTCTTGTGTTTCTTCCATTTTTTGCTAGCTTCCTTTCCAATCTCCAACTCATTCATGCCCTATAAAGTCTGAAACACTTAACACACAGATAACGGCATCGAATGGAATAAAGGAGAATTAAAAATAAATAATTAAAGTCTCTAGGAAGCAGTTTTCAAACATGTAATAAATTCATGAAGGAAATCTAAATGCATGCTAATTTAATGAATAAGTGGGTAAGGATCATGATAAAACCACACAATTAAACACAATATAAACCTTAAAATAGTGGTTTATCATTGTCCACCAAAGTTTCTAGTGTCTCCTTCATGCTTTGCTCTTCTTTTGATTCTCCACATGTAGCCAGGAGTTCTTTGAGTGCTCAGATATTGGGATGCTATTATATTTACTAACTCGCCTAAGGCAGCCGCAAAATTTAGCACACTCTTATTCATCCTTTCTTGCCTTTGAAGAATAACACGAAGTCTGTCATCCATTGGAGGTTGGGGTGGATATGAGGATTCATTGGTTGGGAGAGAGGGTTCATAATAGGAAGGTGGTTAATCTTGATAATGATATGGAGATGGTGAATATTGAGGTGATGGTTCATGAGAGTAGTTGTGTTGGAAAGGTGGTGGTTCTGTGTATGGTTCATTTGGCTCATAAAGTGGTTGGTATGGTGGATGAGGGTTAGGGTCATATGGAGGTGAATGGTGGTAGTTGGCTTGTGAGTGTGGTGGTTCAAAGTTGTGTTGAGGAGGTTCATAGGCATATGATGGGGGTCCATCATATCTATCATCTTGGTATGCATCGTGGAATGGTCTTTGTCTGTGGTACTGTGGAAGGTGTTGTTGCCGGAAGGGTTGATCAGATCCTTGTGGCTCCTTCCATCTCTGATTGTTTTGACCTTGATGCATGTTCCTGTTATAATTTCCATTCCTTGCAACAACATTGGAACCAAACTCAAAGCGATGGGGGTGAGAACTCATGATAGCGAATGAAAATTAAAAACGAAAATAAAAATAAATTGAAATTAAAAGGTTATTGAAATTTAAATTTTGAAAATTAAATTTTAAATTTTAATATTTTGAAATTTGAAATTTGAAATTTGAATTTTGAAATTTGAAATTTGAAAATTTTTAAATTTGAATTTTGAAATTTAAATATTTGAATTTTGAAATTTGATTTTTGAAATAAGATAAGATAAGATTTTGAAAAAGATATGATTTTTTTTGAAAAAGATTTGAATTTTAAAATTTTAAATTTTGAAATTTTAAATTTGAATTTTAAATTTTTTAAATTTGAATTTTGAAAATTGAAAATTGAAATTTGAAATTTGAGTTTTAAATTTTGAATTTTTGAATTTAATGAGGAAAGAGAAAAACAATAAAATGACACTAAACTTAAAATTTTTAGATCAAAACGAAGAAAACAACTAAGAACAACTTGAAGGTCAAGATGAATGCGAAGAACAACTTGAAGATCAAGATGAACACTAAGAAAAAATTTTTGAAAAATTTTTAATAACTAAATAAAAACCAATAACCTCTTAATTTACGAAAAAGCAAAAATAAAAACAAATAAACAAGCAAAAAATAAATATTTACAATAACCAATAATAAGGCACACGTTTACAATTCCCCGGCAACGGTGCCATTTTGAAGAACTGGAGATTGATGGTTTAGAGGTTATAGTAAACTCTCGTTGTAAGTATAGTTACTAAACCAAGCAATCAACCTTTCTTACAAAAGTTTTGGTTGTCACAAGTAACAAACCTCTTTTTAAAATTGATAACCGAGTATTTAAACCTCGGGTCGTCTTCTTAAGGAATTGCAGGGAGGTATGTTCTTATTATTGGTTATGAATCTTGTAAATTAGGGGTTTTAGAAAGTAAGGAAGCAGTATGTTGAATGATAAGAAAAATAAAATAATAATAATAAAATAAACTCTTGGCAAGGTATGAAAATCAGAATTCCTATCCTAGTTATCCTTATCAATTGTGATGAGAATTGGATTTTTCTCCCACTTTGTTAACCTCTAACTTGAAGGCAAGTTAAGTGGATGAATTAATTTTGATTCCTCAGGTCCTAGTCTTTCCTTGGGAAAGGCTAGAGTTATTGAAACTTGAATTAATGAAATGAAGAAATCCAATTTTCAATCAACAATGAGTTTGATAACTCAAGTGTCTCCAATGACTCAACCAAAGCTAAAAGGGAAAAATTCAAATTATTTATATGATGAAAGAAAGCAATCATAAGTCTGAAATACCTCAAATAATATTAAATAAAGAAATCAAATCTAACATGGATATTCATAAATTAAATTGAGAAAATAAATAAAAAGAACATTGAACCTGGGATTGAGAGTCACTCCTAAAACTAAGAGAAATCCTAAATCCTAATCCTAAGAGAGAGGAGAGAACCCCTCTCTCTAAAAACTACATCTACTCCTAAAATTGTGCATATGAAAGCTTGATCATGTATGGATGCATTCCCCCACTTTATAGCCTCTAATCTGTGTTTTATGGGCCGCAAACTGGGTCGAAAACAGCCCAGAAATCGCTGGAGAAGAAATCTGCCACGCTGGTTTTTCGCCACTGCGACGCGTCTGCGTGGATCACGCGACCGTGTCGCCTAGTATCAGGGAAACTATGGCATATTATATATCAAATCGAAGCCCCGGACGTTAGCTTTCCAACGCAACTGGAACCGCATCATTTGGACCTCTGTATCTAAAGTTATAGCCGTTTGAGTGCGAAGAGGTCAGGCTGGACAGCTTAGCAATTTCTCCAACTTCTTATATTCCTTCTACTTTTGCATGCTTCCTTTCCATCCTCTGAGTCATTCCTGCCCTGTAATCTCTGAAATCACTTAACACACATATCAAGGCATCTAATGGTAATAAGAGAGGATTAAACATAGGGAACTTAAGGTCAAAGAAGCATGTTTTCAATTAAAGCACATAATTAGGAAGGCAAATGTAAAACTATGCAAATAGTATGAATAAGTGGGTAAAGAGTTGATAAAAACCACTCAATTGAGCACAAGATAAACCATGAAATAGTGGTTTATCAGTCATACAAGCATGTACCAAATTTCTAAACTTGTTAAAAAGAACTTGGTGAGAGGAATTCCCAACATTAAATTTGATAAGGATATTACTTGTAATGCTTGTCAACTAGGCAAACAAGTAAAATTCTCTTTTAAACCTAAAGATGGAATTTCCACCAAGAGACCATTAGAAATGTTACATATTGATCTTTTTGGTTCAACAAGAATTCAAAGTTTAGGAGATAAACATTATGGTTTGGTGGTGGTAGATGACTACTCTAGATTCAGTTGGATACTCTTCCTAGCTCATAAGAATGATGTTTTCCATGCTTTTTCAACCCTTTGTAAAAGAATTCAAAATGAAAAGGATTTGAAAATTTTTCACTTAAGAAGTGATCACGGAAAAGAATTTGAAAATCAAGATTTTGAAAAATTCTGTGATGATTTTGGAATTACTCATAATTTCTCATGTCCTAGAACTCCTCAACAAAATGGGGTAGTTGAAAGAAGGAATAGAAGCCTTCATGAAATGACTAGGGCTATGCTTTGTGAAAATGAGGTTCCAAAATTTCTATGGGCTGAAGCTGTAAATACAGCTTGTTATATTTTGAATAGGACTATCATTAGAAAAGGGTTAAAGAAAACTCCTTATGAGCTATGGAAAGGAACCCCTCCTAATCTTAAGTACTTCCATATTTTTGGATGCAAATATTTTGTGCTTAATAATAAAGAAAATCTTGGAAAGTTTGATCCAAAATCCTATGAGGGAATGTTTGTTGAATACTCCACCACTAGCAAAGCATATAGAATTTACCTCAAAGAACATAGACCCATAGAGGAATCCATATACGTGTTTTTTTGTGATACTAATTCAATTCCCAATGCTGTGGTAGAAGATGATGTAGGCTGTGAAGATTTTGTCAACCAGAAAGTCAGTGAAGATAATTCCAAATCTGTCCCATGTGAAGAACATGTCTGTCCGAAAATATCTCATCAGGATGGAGGAGACATTTCTATTTTGTCTCCTGAACCAGTAAGAAAATCTGGAACAGATCAGAATGCAGAAGCTCATCAAGGCAGATCCTTACCTCCAATGCCAAGAGAATGGAAATTTATGAACAGTTACTCCCATGATTTTATCATTGGTAATCCTTCCCAAGGCGTGACCACTAGATCCTCAAGCAAGAAGCAAGTTGATCAAAGCAATGTTGCTTTCTTATCCCAATTAGAGCCTCTCAATGTAAAGCAAGCCCTTAAAGACCCCTCTTGGGTTAAAGCCATGGAAGAGGAGCTTGCTCAATTTGAAAAGAATGAGGTTTGGACACTTGTACCTAATCCGAATGGTAAGAAGGTAACGTGTACTAAGTAGATTTTTTAAAATAAATTGGGTGAGGATGGTAGTGTTGTTCGTAACAAGGCTAGATTAGTGGCCCAAGGTTATGATCAAGAGGAGGGTATAGATTTTGATGAGTCTTTTGCCCTGGTAGCAAGAATGGAAGCAATTAGGTTGCTTCTTGCCTATGCTGCCCACAAGGGGTTTAAAATATTCCAAATAGATGTCAAATGTGCTTTCCTTAATGGTTTTATAGATAGAGAAGTATTTGTGGCACAACCCCCCGGTTTTGAAAATAAAGAATTTCCAAATCATGTTTTCAAACTTTCAAAAGCTCTTTATGGGCTTAGGCAAGCTCCTAGAGCTTGGTATGAAAGGCTTAGCGCCTTCTTGTTAGAAAATCACTCCTAATGATGATATTCTTCTTGTTCAAGTTTATGTGGATGATATAGTGTTTGGATCGGCCAATGAATCCTTGTGTGAAGAGTTTGGAAAACTCATGACTAGTGAGTTTGAAATGAGTTTAATGGGAGAACTAATATTCTTTCTTGGTCTCCAAGTTAAACAAACTCCTAGTGGTATCTTTATTCACCAAGGAAAATATGCTAAGGAATTAATCAAGAGATCTGGCCTAGAAAATTCTAAACCTATGAGAACACCAATGCATCCAAATACTAAACTTGAAAAGGATGAAAATGGCAAAGATGTGGATGAAACTCGGTATAGAGGAATGATTGGCTCACTCATGTATCTTACATCCTCTAGACCGGATATTGTTCAAAGTGTGGGTGTATGTTCAAGGTTTCAATCTCACCCAAAAGAATCCCATCTTTCAGCCATCAAAAGAATCATTAGATACATTAAGGGAACTTGTGATTTTGGATTATGGTATCCCAGATCTGATGACTTTTATGCAGTAGGGTTTTGTGATGCAGATTATGCGGGAGACCAGGTGGATAGAAGGAACACATTCGGAATGTGTTTCTTCCTTGGAAGCTTACTAAACATGTGGTCAAGCAAGAAACAAGCCACAGTTGCTCTATCCACGCTGAAGCCAAATATATATCTGCCTCTGCTTGTTATTCTCAATTAATTTGGTTAAAAACTCAGCTAGAGGATTATACATTGAAAATCAATAGTATACCTTTGTTTTGTAATAATATGAGTGCAATAAACATCTCTAAAAATCCTGTTCTGCACTCTAGAACTAAGCACATTGAGGTTAGATATCATTTTATTAGAGAACATGTGCAAAAAGGTACTATTGATATTCAATTTGTAAAATCCGAAGAACAGCTTGCTGATATATTCACTAAACCCTTGTGTGAAGATAGGTTCTGTTCATTAAGAAATAGTTTGGGAATGTTAGAATTAAATTCTGTTGATAAATTGTGATTTTTCTGATTCTGTTTGGTTTTGTCTCATAGGTAGGGAGGAGACAAATTTGGCTGTGCATTGAATAAGCCATGAGACAGGGGGAGACTGAACTTGGCATTAGCAGACATGGGCCTAACCAATTATTCTTGACCCACTCCTTGAATCTGACCCATTTGAGTTCTTCATCATTTTAAAAATAATTCTTTTTGGGAAGTTGTCACGTCATATCTTGTTAGGAGGAGTTCTTGTCACATCATAATCCTTTCCCTTATCCCCTCCCTTGATTCAAGGAAAAATCTTTTTCAGTTAACTTTTTAATTTTTAAAAAGATTTCCTTGTTAATAACCATGTCATTAAATGCCCATTAAATGTAGTTGTAACCTCTCTCTCCACATCCCACCATCTTCAGTCATCCCTTCACATTATCACCTTCCACTTCTCCCTCTCTCATTATGAAAAAGAAGGTAGCGCCTAGGAGAAGCAACCGAACCCCACAAACCAAAGTTTCTCCATCTTCTTCTACTCCTCACACTCACACGTATATCCATATTCACTCTACTTCATCTTCTTCACTCTCTTCACAGTCAACCGAAACCATGAGGAAGAAGGTAATAGCTCAAAGAACCTCCTCAAGAAGGAAGATTGAAAAGGAAAAGGAGCCAACGACTGCTGAAGAAGAATCGCAATCATCTCTGCCACCTTCATCGCCAAAGAAATCAACTCCACAAGCTTCTGGTCACAGTTCTAAGCGTTCAAAGGGTTACACCCTCCAACACACTCGAGAGCCACCAAACTTGGAATCTCTTGATTTCAAAAACAAGTACAACAAGAATCATTCACATTTTGATCCGGCTAGGTTCAATTTATGCGCTGCTTATGAATTTCATTCTCAAGTTCTTGTCAACCGCCACTTGTGTACTTCTTATGTTGTCTCTCTGGAGAATCTGTTTGATAAGGGTGTTGATCTGTCTACCCTGTTTGATAAACTAAAATGGACTCCACTGCTCAAGATCCACATGCCAGTCTACCCAAATCTACTTCGTGAAATCTATGCAAACATGATGTACATTGATGGAGCCATACATTCCTATGTTAAGAGGGTGCACCTGACCTTGAATAGAGAAACCATCAGTGTTGCACTAGGATATGAAGATGATGGACCAAGAGCATACACGACAGGAAAATGGGATTCTCAGGTTGGGGTCACTCTTCAGAATATTCTCTCTCGGGTTTGCGAGAATTTCTCTACTCTTGATGGAACCATTCTGACTCACAAGGCTCTGGGCCCTGTGAGAACATTACTCCACCGCATCATTAACCATATTTTGATGCCTCAGAGCGGATCATATCAGAGGGTAACAGTTTTTGATACCCTAGTTATATTTTCTATTATCACTTCATCTCCTATTTCTTTTGCTTACTTAATGGTTCGTCACATGTGGGAGTGTGTGCGTAGTGATAAAAAAGGCAAATTTGCCTTATGGAATTTTTCTGACCTGCATTTTCGAACACTTTCATGTTGACATTCTCAATGAGCCTATAGAAAACAGGGTCTCAACCTTGAAAGGAGGAGAAATTTCTGAAGCCATGAAAGGCAAAAAGGGAAAAAGCGCCATTGCATCAAATGATGAAACTGATTACAATCCCTTAAAATCTTCCAAACTTACCGACTCAGTCAAAGATGTGCTGCAAGAATTCTCTCATATGACCTATATGATGATCAAATCTTCCAAGGAGGCCAGAAAACAAGCTTATGAGAATGAAAAGGCCTGGACAAAGTGTCATGAGAGAATCACTTTGCTGATCAACAGCTTTGAAAAGGACATGGCTACTGAGGATGAAGACTATGAATCCCTTGGATTAGATGTTAATCTTTCTGATGTTTGATATGCTTCTGGCTGATAATACCTTTTGAACTTTGTTACCTTTTATTTCTTTCTTATTTTGGTATTTTGTAACTGTTAGATTACCGTACTTGGATACTCTGGACCATTGTGTTTTGGTGAAAAATAAATATTATGCATTTTGGCATATTGTTTTCATTTGTTTTGCAGGACCCCATTGATGACAAAAGGGGGAGAAAAGTTAAGAAAAATTGAAAAACAGGGGCTAAAACTGAAAAACAAGGGCTGAAACTATGAAACAGGGGCTGAAATCTGAATGATTGATGATTACTCCTGTGCTTGTACTCTGATTTTTTTTCCTATGCTTGTGCTACAATTGTTTATTTTTCTCTATGATTTATGCTCTAATTTTCTGGTTTATGTGTTTTATGCTCTGAGTTACGAATTTTCTTGTACTCTGATATTTTTTCTGATTTGTTATTCTGCCAATTTTATTGTGAATTGTTGGATTTTTGCTTGATTAAATAGTTTGGCAGAAAATCCTATTAACAGGAATTGTTTGTATGTTGAGTCCTGGTTATATGTTGAAATGTACTCTGAAGGTACTCAAGCATGCTTTAATTTGGTTGTTTTAATGAGCAGAAAATTATTTAGATGATAACAAATCAAGTTTTGATTATCATATTTTATCTACTCAGAAATCAAATTGTTCAACATTTTTTAATATTTCATATGTTGAATATATTGTGGCTGTAAGCTTGGTTTTAAGAATGTTACAGGTAAAGCTTCCTTTAATAAAATGACACATATTAAGGGGGAGCTATGTAACAGATGGAAAGGGCGAGGATTCCAAACCTTCAAAGGGAGTATTTTTAATCCTTACTCTTTTCAATTCAATTTTTAATAATGTTTGTCATCAAGGGGGAGATTGATGAGTTTGGAAAACTCTAAATTATTTTGATGATAATCAAGCATTATTAAAAGTAATAAATTGCAAAATTATTAAATTAAATCTTAATTCACATTTGTTGATTAATAATTTTGCTGTGCATATTTTGTGTTTGGGCTAAAAATTAAACAAGCCCAATATGTTGAAGAAATTCATCCTTGTGCAAGAAATCTATCTAATATGTGGCTGAATTATTTTATTAGGCAACTTGAATTGGGCTAGGAAATTATGTTGCAGCCCAAAAACCAATATGTTGCAAGACCAACAAAGCTTGGTCCGAATTAAAAAGGAAAGAAGGAAAGAGTTACATGCTTCCACAGATACCACACCCTTCATTTGATGGAATTCAAAATTTGATTAAATGGAGTTAATGCAGACATTGGTAAATGGAAAGAGAAAGTTAAAATTGATATGATGGCATTAATTGATTACACGTTACTAGGCATGGGGTTTGGAAACTTAACTCATTTTTAATTTCCTTTCTTAATTCCATTGAAAGCTTTTCTGCATTCTCTCTCTTCTTTCTCTTCTTTCTTCGGTTGTCACTTCAGCAGGAAAGAAGGAGATGCAACCTATCAGTAAAAATCATAGAGAAGCTAGAAGCAAGAAAATGGCTAAGGTGATGATGTCCTTAGCAAAAAGAAGATCCAAGTTTTGGCGTGGCTGAGATCTTTGCCACTTATGGCAAGATGTGGTAAAGAAGTCTCAAGATCACCATGCCTAAAAATGGTGGAAAATCCAATTCGGTCATAGAAGAAGATCCTTGGAGTATGGCTCGTCTCTACTTTGTGGTCATCCATCACAGAAGGTAGCTACTGTAGCTATGTGGAGGAGGAAGCAGAAGTGGAACAGGAGGAGCTGTCAAGGATCAAGCGTTCATCAAGGGTCAGGAATCCTTCTTGGGGACCAAGTCAAGATAGAAGGCTCATATTGATAAAGCTTGCAGAAAAGGGATGAGAGAGAGGTAATTGCATGTTAGTTTTAGCTTTTGGTTCCCTCTCTCTTCTCTCTGTCCGAACTGGTTTGGTATTGAAGAAGAAGAAGATTAGCTCGGTTGAACCGTTTCAACCTTGGAGGCTTCCCCTTCTATAATAAGGGTGAACAGCCAAAGCTTGAAGCAAGGAGAAAAGAGTGAAAATCACAGAGTTCTCATAGCTACCCAAGCTAACAGAAGTTCTTCTCCTTCAATGTTTTTCATGTTGTATTTTTCTGTTTAGTTTTGTCTGTCTTGAGTCTCATAGTGAAAAAGGCAAACAGTGTGAGGTTTGTAAGAAAAAGCCAGTGAGCGAAAAAAGGCAGAGAATACAAAATTAAAAGAAAAAACCATAGATGTCTTAGAGGTCCTTTGTACATCTATGTTATGTATCATGATTCTGTGGGAATCCCCTTGCAAGTTGGGTTAGCACTTAGCAGTTGAAAGCTTGGTAGGTGACCAAGTCAAGTTCAGGATTGGGAATCGATTCTGGACTTGTCCTAGATAGGAAGGGTAGTTCCTAGGGAAAATTGGAGTCTGTAATCTATTTGATTAAAGTGAAATTCCATCATTGTTGTGATGGAGACTGGATGTAGGCTGCACTGCACTTAGCAGCTGAACCAGGATACTTCTGGGTGTGATTCTCTCTTTCTATTCTACTCAATTTCTGATTCTATTTATAGGAGACAAAATTAAAAATTATCTCCGCACTGGTTATGAGACAAAAAGAAAAAGTCTATTGACTAGTGACGAGACAAAAAGCGGAAATATCTCCTAAAGCATTTTAAAAGGGCGGGAAGAGTTACTCAGCGAAAAAGGGGCTAAGATTCAACCCCCATTCTCTTAGCCACTGATAACCATCATTTTTAATTTATTTTTTTAATTTATTACATCAAATTTATTATGTGTACAAATTAATTAATTTGATTAATTTATTAGTCATTAAAATAATAAATTTATACATAAAATAAGCAACTGAGATATTTTCAACTAATAATTAAATCAAATCATATATATCTAGCCAAATTCAAATCATGTGAATTAAGGACTAAACTAAAATAAGATGATTTCTTATTTATTTAAATTGAACACAATAAATATAAATTAATTTTGTTATATAATCATAGTTTTCTGGTCTACTATATATAGATGGCTACACAAAATTATAAGAATCATGATTTTTATCACTCTTGCTATTTTAACTCTTCTTTTCTTCTTATTTTTTGCTTTATGTATAATTTTTTTTATGTATAAATATACTCAAAATGAGAAGGCACGGATAAGTGTTTCATTGATTATTTGTTTGACGAATACTATAGCCTGAAAATATCTCAATTTAGGCATTCTATACACTACTAGAAAACTAGCTATTAAAGACGGATATTTCCCATAGGTTTTATCCCACGGAAATACAGACAGAATTTGCGAGGGATTTTTTTGTCGAAAACGAAGGAAAATGAAATAGAATAAATTACAGACGGAAAAGAGAATCTGTCGATAATTCTGTCGAAAAAATTAATTTTCTTCGTGGAAAATAGTTACCGACGAAATTCCGTTTGTAATTAAATGAACAAAAACGCTGCGTTTTATTAAACTATTACAGATAAAAAATCTGTCTGTAATTTAAAATATTCTGTCAGAAATATTGAGTTAAACCTAACTCTACCCCTACCCTCTCAAGCTCCATTCACACTCCAAACAAGCTTCATAGTCATCTTCCTCGTCGTCTAGCTCCATCACACTCCAAACCTTTCTCCTCAGCGCCTTCATCCACCGTATTCTTCCCCCAATCTCCATCTGAATCATCATTGCCACAATTACCATCATCAACACCTTTGGGACTTCCATCACTCTGTTTTCTGTGCCGTCCCTTCTCTTCCACTTTTTTACGAGTACAAACCCTAATCTTCCTTCAGTAACTTTTTCTCCTCTTCAAACCCAACACCGATGGTGAGTATTTGAATTTTCTTCTATATTTTCTTCCAGTTTTTTATACAATGAAATTCCATTATTACAATGTAATTTTCGTGTCGTGTTAGTTTAATTGATGCTTGATTTCATTTCTGATTTGGGATTAAGCTAGCGTTTGCCTTTGGATTTTGTTTTCGATTTGTGATTTATTTGGTTGATGTGATGAATTTTTTATTTCATCAAAGCATTTGGAATGATACACGTAAGCTATTTGATGAAAATTTTTGGAAACAAGATGGGTCATTCAATAAATATTTTTAGATTGAAATCATCAAGTCATAAGTATCGTATTATTGTGAAATAATGTACTAAACTATTTGAAACTTGATTTATATAATTGATATAATCATTGTGCAACAGGAGAAGTTTATAAAAAAGTTGGCAGAAGTTCAGGTCCAACATGCCGAGGCTCAAGCACAGGGAATGGAGGTACCACCAATTAATGAAGACTTGATTTGGGAGGAAGTGTGTGGTGGGAAAAAGAAGAATCGAGTTTACAAAAAAGGGGCATTCTTTTCTAGCTCTATCAAGTCTAGAACCACTTCTGCCAATTCTGTATCTGGAAGAGCATCTAGAAATCAAAATTCCGTTCTTGATTTGCGAGAACAGATTCATAATCTCATTGAAGAGTTTTTTCAACGTGTTACTCAACAAACAGATGAGCGTATTAGTAAGTTGTTAGATACACGCTTTACTCACTACAAAGTTTTTGTTTATTTGTGATAATTTTTTTCTTATTTGTGGAGGTTTATAACCCCCACCAAATGGTTTGTGGGGTTTCTAAAACTCCCAAAATTTGAGGTGCTACGAGGTCTTTTGTAGGGTTTTTAAAAACCTCCACAATCTATTCAGTGGAGGTTTTGTGTGTGTTTAATGGGGGTTTTATATTGGACTTTTGTGACGATTTTAAATCACTTTTGTGGCAGTTTAAAACCCCCACAAATTATTTTTTTAATTTAAAAAAATAATTATTTTGTGAGACTTTCAAACCTCCACAAATCCTGTAATTATTTATTTATTTTTAATTTCAAATCATTCATTAATCTCATCTAATTTACATACTTTTAAATTAAAAATTTATTTTTTAATATAAAAAATGATAAACATACTCAAAGAGAAGTCTTAAACACCAATTTGGTTCAGAAACTCCATAAAATCACTACAAAATAAGATAATCCAATTAAATTAAATACACAGCTGTAAGCTTCAAAGTTAAGCCAATCCAATCAAAAATAGATTAACATAGCTTGCTACCCATAAATGAATCACAATTCTCATGAAAGATATAGAAAAAAAATCAAAAGGGTATTATAAGGTAAAGCCAATGATTTTCAAACTAAATTGAGTTAACTGGATTCAAAACGCATAGATTTCAAATGGAAATGAATATAAATCAAAGTTAATTTAATTCTGAACATGCATTCAAAACTCATAAAAAGTTAAATGATTAAATCTATTTAAATACAAATTAAAAATAATAAATCAAAATTTTACACTATATATGGCCTGCAGCGAAGTTCATAGCCTATCCATCTCATACCAGCTTTGGCATATCCATCAGTTGACGGGACGAAGAATGAAGATCTTCTAATTGATGTCATCTTTGTTGCCACATATAATGGAACTTGCATCAGAAAAATCTCAAATCAGAAATGAAAAAAAATTCACAGGAAAAGATCTTAGCCATGAAAGCAAACCAACCCATTTCAATATAAGAGTCAACTGAAATATTTCATAAATAAATTAGTTAGGTTGACAGGTTTCCAACTTTTAGAAGTTAACAAGAAAAAAAAGGTGGAGTGAGGGAAAGGAAAATATGAAAATAACAAAGGCATCCAAGAATATTGAATTGCACTATGCATCAACCTAATCCAATTCGCGATCGTTGACAATGTTTTCCAGTTTCTAAATTCCATTGACAATAAAATCATATGCAACATGTCAATTTCTAAAAGCATAGGACAAAAACAGAGCATCATTGCAACTTCATGTGAATAATAAAGAAATTTATGAAACAAAAATGTTCCAACAGTGGCTAAAATGGTTTAACATTTGCTGCTTTCTTGTCATCTTTTCATAAAACAAGTTCCACACAAGGATCGAATACTAAACAAAATTAATGATAACACAAGATGAAATAAAGTCCTCTGCTTGCAGAAAATTTTAATAGCCACAGTTATTCCAACTCAATAAATAAATAACATAAAAATGAAGTACAATTGGTGGATGCAGGGTCGAAGCCTTCAAAGAGAGAGAGCTTAACAAAGAATAAGGGAAAGAAAAAAGAATCTCGTATTTTGTTTAGTTTAAAGTTTAAACAAAGAAAGAACTAAGTCAATCAAACAAATGAAATACAACAAGACATTCCAGCTTGTATTTCTCTTTAAAAGAATAAGGAACACATTACAAATTTATAATAATCCTATCACAACCCACATACGATGGACCATATATTTATATTTAGCCCTTATATTTATTATATATAGAAACAGGAACCCACTTAACTATTTCCAAGTTGAATTCCACATGTCAGAAAATGTTTGGATTAATACCTCTAGATTCTGTCATTCGAAAGTTGACTTTGTCATGGTGACAAATTCATCAAGGTGGCAGAGTTGAATGGTTTACATCTCCAGAGTCTTACTAGAACTTGAATTTATCTTTGCCCCATGTTGACTGTAAACATTGTAGGACTTGGTGATTTCTTATTCTGCATACTTTATTTATTGAATGATAAACACTTAAACAGCAATATTTTATATAAACCTATGACTCATGTTACAAAGGTATTAATATTATTTTCTTAAAGTGAAAGAAATTAAAAAACTAGGATCAGATTCCACTGCCTTAGCATTCAACCTCGGTACCTCATGCAGAGAAAACTATTGCTAAAAGTATCATAGCAAAGTCAATGGAATAAAATTCAAAGACCAGATAATTAAATTGCATATACATATTTGACAAGTTTGAGTTTAGAGAATACAAATAAACAAGAGGTTTGAGCTACATACCAGAGTATTTGTTGGCACTTGGCACTGACATTTCCCAATTAAATCTCCAAAAGCAAATCCTATAGTCCAATTAAAAAATTTTCAATAGGAAATCAAATGGAAATCAACACAGATTTCAGTATGCTACAGGAATAAGGTACAATAAATATGACTATAAAGTAAACTAGTCTCAAAACTGGTTGTGGCATTTCTTAAGAGTTGCTCTTCAAAGCTGTCTGGTTTTCATCATTACGAAGTTGTTGGAATTCTCTGTGCTTGGCAGCTCTAAGGTCAAGAATGCTTGGAGGTATTGGTTTTATGGAGCCATGCAAGTACACCAGATGAAAGAAATGTTGAGAGAGAGAATCCATATGTTTATTCGGTCTACCACCCAGAAATTGGTAATTCCATGGTGCTTCTCTGAAAGCCCACCAAGAACAAATATCCTTGCTACGGACCTCGCTTTGTCTGCAGTTTTGGCCCATATCGTACTCAACAAAATATTGTAAAACAAGTTAAAACAGCAACCAAAAAGAACCAATGAAGAAAATAAAAAGGAGTGAGGAAACTTAAGGAAAGCAAGTGGGAATTTTATCTTACTTGACCACTCCCAAACCAAATTTCATCCGCTGCACGGGGAGCTAGTTGAACGGTAATATGATCTAGGACAAATTGTCGACTGCATGACATTAGTAGTTACAAATTAGAGAAACAATGAAAGGCTCTAAACACAATTCTGTAAAAGTGCAATGTAATGCAGTTTAATTGATCTAAGCAAAGAATCCATATGTGAGCATTCCTTCGTTAAATTTGATAGGATCTATCTTCACCCGCACATAACCCAATTCCCTACCAGCTCTGGGAGCAATTGTGACCTGCATCAAAAGCAACATAAAGCTAAAATGTCAATTGGTGGATGTAGGATCGAAGCCTTCAAAGAGAGAGAGCTTGTCAGCTTTGATTTTGGTATCACCATACTATCCATCACATGAGAACCAATCGCATAGTTGTTATAATTAGAAGTCCATTTCTTCACCTGTATAATACAAAGAAACCTTGCTGATTATCATGTATCAATATGAATATGACGTTATAATATTGTTAGATAGAAATATCTTACCGATTGATATTGTTGCTACAAGGTTTCTTTTCTTAGATTGTGAGTCTGACTGCATACATTACATATAAATAGAATTAAAATTTGAAAACAGAGGAAGAAATAATAGAGAAGAAGAGTACCTGTCTTCCATCCAAGACATGTGTTCAGATCGGAAGGCAACATGAACGATATTATTCTCTTCTTCCACGCTTGCATTGCCGCATTGTAGTGTAGTAATTCATCCCAATCAAATACTCCAAGTAAAAGACTGATACTTTATAGATTTAAAAAGTCATGATGCTTTCCAGAGTGCAAAACTGGGTCTTTAAGGTTGAAAATGATGGTAAGAGTTGGAATACAAATGAATAGAAATTAAAACCACTAACCTTATTGATGCTGGGAACTAATTCCTA
Source organism: Arachis hypogaea (assembly GCF_003086295.3). Classification (NCBI taxonomy): domain Eukaryota; kingdom Viridiplantae; phylum Streptophyta; class Magnoliopsida; order Fabales; family Fabaceae; genus Arachis; species Arachis hypogaea. The sequence continues at coordinate 15,624,803 of NC_092053.1, read as the reverse complement.
CAAATTAAAAATAATATTCTTTGTTATACTTTATTATAAAATAACAGAATTTTTTAGTTAAAAAATATAAGATCAATTATATATTCACTGCATATCACTGCCTGCATATCCACTCTACCATCCGAATTAAGTTTTCTTAAAAGGGAATGTCCCTATGAAGTACCAGACCTGTTTCTAAGTGATATCGTTTGAATGTGTTAAATAAATCCCTGTTTTTCAACACCTTGTCAATTCACTATTAATTTAAAAGTCACTGTAAAGAATAATCTAGCCTCAACTAATAACAATACTGAATTTGCATAATTTAAAAGACAACACAACATGACAACATCACTATTAATCTATAGAAAACTCAATCAGAATCCTAACAAAATAACTAACAATCACTCCTAACATAAAAAAATTTACTAACTACTGGCATGATACAAAACAGCTTCAATTATCAATTCTGACTCATTTCCAAGACTCCTTATCAACGCAAATGAAAAACAATGAAAAAATACAGAACAAGAGAAGGTACAGTAAGAAAGTTGCAACAGAACTGAGGAGGCAAAACAGACAAGAAATTTAGTGTTAACAAAGAAGAAATATCAGCAAATTAATAGGGAAGAAGAAGAAAAAGAAGTACCACCGGCAGTTTAAAGGGGAAATTGGAGTGAGAGAAAGCAGCATTGAAGAAGAAGCTCGGGAGTGAACAGATCTGCAAATGCGTTGTACTACGGCAACTACGGTGTCATCGACGGTAGAAACTGTGGCAGCAACGGCGGTGCAAACTGCGATGGCAACAGTGGCAGCAATGACAGATAGAGAGAACAGATCTGAAAACACATTGATAGAAGATGTGGCTCGATCTAGAAGCTCTCTACTGCAACGGACACAGCCGAAGTGGTAACGGTGCCGGCAGCGGAAACGGCAGCGAGAACGGCGGCAAGAATGGCGTATGTAGAAAACTTAGGGTTTCATTCTCTCTCAGCGAACTCAGTGCCTCACATTTTGGGAAAAAAAGAGAAAATGATGTTTTATTCCAAAACTTTGAATTTTAATTAATTATGAGTGGAAGTTTTTTAAAATGCCATAAATAAAATATATTGTGGAGGTTTTTAAAACCTCCACTAAAATACTCTCTCAAATCAATATTAATCTTGTAGTGACTCCTTTAGAAAAGACTCAAAAAAGTTGGAAAAATTAGAATGGACAATTGGAAAGGCCGAGAAAGAAAAGCTAAAACAGAAGAGATGGAATGAGGCTTATGTTAGCTATTACGAGAAGGTTAGAGCGTCAAGTAGTTCCAGTACTGTTCCACTACCACCGCCACCGCCGCCACCCTCAATCTCTTCGGATGAGGACTATGATGATGATGAGGATGAAGATGACACTGAAGACTATAGCTGATAGGTTTAGTATGGTTGAATAATATACTGAGAATTATAGTTGATGTATCAATACACTTTGTTTATGTTTTGAATTATATTGACTTGCTTGTTTATAGTAGTTTTCTTTTAGCTTGATAATACGATGAATTTGTTTATTTTTTGAAATATTATAAATATTCGAATACAAATTAGATAAAAATTTGTATTTATTAAATTTATATTTATTTTGTATGAAAACAGGTTTATTTTGCAATGAAAAAATCTAAAAAAAAATTCTATTTTACCTTACTGACGGATTTACAGACAGATTTTCTGTTTGTATTTAAAGTTTGGAATGATTTTCTAAGGTTCCAATTACCAACGGAAAATTCGTCTCTAATTACTGACAGAAAATTCGTCGAAAAATCTGTCTCTAATTACCAATAAAAAATTTGTCGAAAAGTTTGACGTTTCAGGAAAATAGATTGGAGAATTTACTGAGGAAAAATCTGTTGGTAACTGGTAAAAATTTGTCGATAAATTACCGACGGAAAAAATTTGTCAGTAAATAATTTTCGATGAGACTTTTACAGAAGGACAAAATCCGTCGGTAACAAAAAATCCGTCGGTAATAAAGACCAAATCTGCCTGTAAATCTGTTTGTATTAAGCAATTTTCTAGTTGTGTAAAATTATCAAATTGAAGTTGAATATGTAGTAATTCAAGGTGGCTGGTATATTTTTTTTATAGTATTAAATAGAAGAATATTTGTGAAAATAAAATACCCATTGTAATGAATTTTCTTTTTCAATGGTTAGTAGATTTTTATGCCAGTCTTATGAATTCTTTGAAGGCACAAGATAATAAAATAAGTTGACTTTAATATCATTAGAAGTTAAATTTAATTGTTCAAGTAAGCACCACTAATTAATTTTCTAATAATAATATGATTTATATTTTAATTTTTTCGAATAAATTCATTTCAAAATGTAGAAATTAAACTCAATTACGCTAAAATTTTAAAAGTAATATAGAATTTCACAACAAAATTAACATTCATTAAAAAAATAAATTTATTTATGACTTTTTTCTAATTATAAATAATAACAAGACTTATGAAAAAATATTAATGTCATTATTCTTATTAACTAAACCATAATATAGGTAGTTGATAGTTTGATAGGCGAAAATTATTAAATAATAACGTAAAAATTAACAACGAACAAGTAATAAGGATTCATAAAAAAATCTATTATATATTACTAATTTTATAATTAAAATATGTCACATATCATATTCTCATCTACTCTATTTATTATATATTCTATTATATAAAAATCAGGTTTTTGCAGTTAATGATGGAGTTGACGCGATATACTTTTGAGAGTGTTTAGCGATTTATTTCTTTTAACTCATTAAATATAATTTATTACAATAAATTAACTATATCAACTAATTGATTTGATTAGATATTTAAATATCACATAATTTATTATAATTTATATCAATTTGATTTGATATTATTTTCTAATTTATTTCTTTTAATGTTCTATTAGTATTTTTTAATTTATTAAACCAAATTAATTATACTAATTATTTGTATTAATTAATTAATTAAACCAAACCAAATCATATATATTGAGCTAAATTCAAATAATGTGAATTAAGGACGAAACTAAAATAAGATTATTTTTTACTTATTCAAATTGAATGCAATAAATATAAATTAATTTTGTTAGATAATCATAGTCTTCTAGTTTTCTATACATAGATAGTCACACAAAATTATAAGAATCATCATTTTTATCGCTTTTGCTATTTCAACTTTTCTTTTTTTTTTCTTTATGTATAAATGTACTCAAAATGAGAAAGTATGGATGAATGTTTCATTAATTGTTTGTTTGACGAATACTATAACGCGAAAATGTCTCAATCTAGGCACTCTACCGCTGTCGATAGAAGTTGAACCTGTAATAATTCAGTGTAGCCATAGTATTTTTTATAGTATTACATAGAAGAATATTTCTTAAAATAAATATACACATTATAAATAATTTTCTTTGTCAATCTGTTATCTTTTACCTAACAACCAATATCCCTTGAATATATTATTTTTATCAGAAGTCATACATAATTTGATTGATAATTCTATGTATAAAAACACTCCTATGATAAACTAAACACCATATTGTTAACTCGCTAAAGTTAATTCTCCTATGATTATGCAATGTATAGCACTATCAGATGAAAATTGATTAGATTATATTTATTTTCAACAAGGTGGGTGAACTTTTAAGCCTAATCATGGTCGAAGTTAAGGAAGGTTTGAAAAATGCTAATAATACAAATACTTTTTATTTTTAATGCATAATAATAAATATATAAATTAAAACTAATATTGTTTCATACAAAATAATAAAACGTATATTATACTAAACATATCCAATCCGTATTAACTGTCATTGTTTATCAGTTATTTACTGACAAATTTGGTTATTAAAAAAAATTAAATTAACTTAAATATATACAATATTATTCCATGCATTTCGTTTTTATTTTATCATCATAAAAAGCATATATATTATAAGAGAACCTCATCTTTTTACCAACAGTTCTTCCATTCAGTAGTTTCTATAAAGAAAAGATGGATAATTTTGTTATTTTCAGTTCTTTGGTGTGTATGGATGACACATAATAATATTGTGTTTGGCAATAATATATGAAATTTTGAAAGGCTTAAGCATAGGTTTGGTCCTTGACATATTTGTAGATGAAGTGCATAGTAGATAAAAAGATAGGCAATAAAGAATAAATGGTTAAAACTTCTTAAATGCTAACAGTCGTAGAGCATGATATGTGTTCTATAACTTTTTTGGGTTTGATTGTGTCTTTATTATTATATATTGTGCTGTTTAATCTATGCTAAAAAGATTTATGATGATCATCTTATCGTGTTAGTGTAAAAGTTGTAGGTGTTATATTTACTTTGTATGCTCTTAAATCTCATGTCCCTTATTGATATATGTGACTGAGTAATTATTAAAAGAAATTGGTTTAATATCTATTTTATATTCTATTTAAATTATAATAGTGAGTAAATCTTTTTTTTCAAAATAAATAATGCGATTTTTCATAAAAACAACGGTTAAATAATTGTGAAATTAGATTATACCACAGATGATTATAAATATCTTAGCATTAGATCTATTATAAAAAAAACTTTTAAGAATATTATGTTGTATTATATAATTTAGTTATATTTTTCTTATGTTCAATCTAGATTATTTGGATTGACATATTTCTAAAAAATGTTATTTATTTTTTTTAAATTATTAAATCAAATCGGTTACAACTAATTAATTAGGTTGATTAAATATCTAAATATCTTATAATTTAATATAATTTAATTTATATAAATACATGACTTTTACAGTTTTACTATTTATGTAATAATTTTAGAGATAAATTTTGCAAGTTATAATTTATTTTTTTATCTGCATATTCAACTTTTAAGAATAATTTTTTGTACTTTTTTTATTTATGAATAGATTATTTTCTACTTAGCTTTAATATAAGTATATGTGTGTGTGATGAATATTTAACTTTATAATTTTTGGATTATTGTATAAATATAATTAATATAATTTTATTTTTATTATTTGAACACCAATAATGTCTTTATGAATTTTTTTATTGTATAATTTGCTTTAACAAAAAAAATAAATTTTTGAAAATTTAAACTTGAGTGCTTACTGTAACATCCTTACTATTAGAATATCACGTTTTCAGCTGCGCTACTCTGATAGAGCGGATATTACGACGACTTCCATACATATATAATAATAAAATATGAGCCTTTAATTCGAAACTGTATTGCTGTTTTCTTTGAAAAATCAAAAATATTTTTTCTTTTATACGTACGTACGTGTGTGTGTGTATATATATATATATATATATATATATAGACACACACACAAATACATCTCATCACATTTTACATTCATAAGAATAACTTCTACAAACATATATGTATATACAAACCCATCAAATCAAACACTCCTATTCGTCTTGACAAAAATGAAATAATAATGGTGAAGAAAAAATCAATAACTAAAATAATACATCAAAGAAAAGCACATCAAAAGTTTAGTAGAATTTTCATTGGCTTCCTCGTCTGTTTCTTGAAAAAGGATAATGTTGTAGGCACTACAAGAAAAAAAATTTTTAGCGACAAAATTTTAGCAGCCATAATATTATTGTTATAATTTCTTTTTTTAAAACCATCTTTTAGTGGAAATTGTATATTTACCATTAATATCATAAATTATAATGGCAATTTAAACTATGGTCACTAAAAAAAGCTAAAATTTTAAAAATAACAACAAACTTAAACGGCTAAACCAAAAATATCTCCACTCGTCACTCTATCTCGGTTCTTCATTCCCTCTGAGAACCACACACCGCTCTTCTTCTTCTTCTTCTCACATCTCCATCTTTTCCAAGTTTTTATCTCAATGTTAATCATGATCTGAATCCTTTTCTCGGACAAGCTAGTGCTGATTTTCATATAAATCTGAATCGCGCTCTAGTCATCAGGTATGAGTTCCTTGATCTCCTTCTCAATTCTGATTCTTGTGCTCCCAATTTATGTTCTATCGCAACCTGGTGCTTTTTCCCAATTTTTTTGGGTTCAATATACATTATTGAAATTCAATTATCATTGTTATTTTGAAATATTTATTTGATAGGATGAATTAGGATTATTAGAATACAAAACTGAGTTTTGCTTTTTCTCCTTTATTTAACGGTTATAGATAGAAATAGGAGATGATTCTGTTTTGAGGAGTGAAGTTAGAAGGAAAGTTAAACTTAGGGCTGCAACATTTGGGAGACAAAGGTTTGAGATTTATGCTTTGTCTTAAGTAAAAAAAGTTTGGATTTGGAGAATGAAATTGCTCTAGAACTGGATATGAGCAAGACCTATGATAGAGTGGAGTGGTGTTTTCGGTAGTTTATAAAGGAAATGATGGGTTTTGATGTTAGATGGATAGTATGGATCAAAACACTGGTTTCTACTGTTTCTTACTTTGTACTTGTGGAGGATCAATCTTTTATATTTTTAGGCCAACTAGGGGTATCCATCAAGGAGACCCCCTATGACAATATCTTTTCTTTTTAAGTGTAGAAGGACTTTCTTTTTTGCTACACAGAATAGAGCAAAACAGAATTGTTCAAGGGATTCAAATTCACAAAAGATGTCCAGTAGTCAGCCACATTCTCTTTGCAAACAATGTTCTCTAAAAGCATCAAAAGAATCATGTGCTAATATCTTGATTCTATGACTACGAGATGGTTAGTGGATAGAAAATCAACCTAAGTAAGTCAACAGTCTTCTTCAGTCATAACACTCCTCTCCAAATTAGACAACAACTAGCAAACATTTTGAATATTGGACATATAGGGCCTAAGATAAATACCTAGGTCTCCCATCAATTGTACAAAGATATAAAGAAGCCGTTTTTGGAGCTATCAAAGACCAGGTACAAAAGAAGCAATTCCTATGTATACTCTATCCTATTTTAAGCTATATGATTCACTATTGGATTAGATTCATAGAATTTTAACACAATTATAGTGGGTCAAAGAGCCACAGAGAGAATAATGTCACATGGATTAGTTGGGACAGAATGACAAGACTTAAGAGAAAGGGAGAACTGAGTTTTAAGGACTTGCGTGCACAAAATCTGGCTCTACTTAAAAAATAATTTTCGGACATTGGCTATTAATCTTGATGCTCTGCTTAGCAAAATTCTAAAAGGTCATTACTTTAGATATAAGTCTCCATTGACTGCAGAAAAGGGGATTAAACCTTCCTAGGACTGGCAAAGCCTTTTAGAGGATAGGAAAGTGGTGGAAAAAAGATTTGAGGTGGAGTATAGGGTCAGGAGATGATGTTAATGTTTGATAAAAATTCTAGTTGCTCCCCGCCCCCACATACCCATATCATATCATTCTCAGCAATCAATCTAGCAACATGTTTCCAACAATTAATAAAGTAAACAACCTACTGATCACAGATAGAAGATGGAACAGAGAGTTTATAGAGATGATCTTTCTCCCTTAAATAAGTACTCGCATCCTCTCCATAAAACTGAATGAAGATGGCAAGGACTCTTTGGCCTAGGCTTTGGACTTGAAAAAGCAATATGATGTTGTATCTGGATATGTGGTAGCAATAGCATATAGTTTTGTGCATGAGTTAATTGATGAACTCCCTGCAATCATGCAAAACCCAAGAATCTAGAGAAAAAATTTGGGGTTTGCAGATGCCAACAAAGACAACAAATGTTGTGTGAAGATCTGTGCGTGAAAGATTACCTATACTGAGCTTTATTCACCAGCATTTTCAGTCAACCCCATCAATGTTCCCCAAATATAAATTAGCTTTAGAAACCATCACCCATTGCCTAGATGGTGCGACCCTGATCAGGAGGTATAGGGAGCTGTGAATTTGAAGTTGGTGCCGCCATTGCAAAACGATTCTTCCTTCGTGGAGTGGTAGAATCGGGTACCATATTAAACGCTGGAATTAGGAGAGAAAGGAGATGATGTCCTCACCCTCTTTGCTGCTCTTCGTTGGAGATCATGGAAAGCACGCAACAAAGAAGTGTTTGAAGGTGAAAAAACTCTTGCCCAACAGATCTCGGACTCAATAAAGAAGATATGCCAGGAGATGAATCGAAGACAAGTTCCTTAGTTTTTTAATGTATTTTCCTCTTCTTTAGTTTATTTCCTATTTTTGTAGCCACTTATAGCTTCATTTGGGAGAATTTCTCTACTATTTCTTTGGTCCCACATTGGACTTTGTATCATTTTTTTTAAGTAATGCAATTAACTCACCTTTGAAAAAGAAAAAAGAAAAGCATATGGTATACATAGATCAAACATACTATTATATTTTTTTCATTAATTATGTCACAACTTATTCCATTAGGCTGCATATGGTTTTGAGAACAAGAACATATAGGACTCTGAAAACAAGACATAAAATGACAAAGACATAAAAATTAATATTTTTATATTTTATTTGATAATAAATTGTAAATATAAGATATAATAAATAACAAAAATCTAATTTACCTTCAATTTTTTCTTCACATAAAATTAAGAAAGAAAAATAGAATGATAAAAAATATAATTATAAAAAATTAATAGTGACAATAACAAAAATAAGTTGTGTCTCTTTAGTGTTTCTGTGTCCTTCTTGACAGGAAAAATATAAAATACACTAATTCAATTTCTTAGAACACAATGTCTCGATCCACATCTTGTCAAAACACGATTTTATATTTTTATGTTTGTGTTTCAATATATTATATCTATAAACAAACATACCCTTATTTACGTTTGAAAATCTCTTCTTATCAACTTATTTTGAGCCATATTAAATTTTCTTTTGTCTCTCAATAATTATCAAATTATCTGCCGTGTTAACTATCAGTAATCTTGGAGAGAATACTATAAAATAAATACTATAAATTTATTTATTTAATTTAATATGTATAATTTTATATATATAATAACAAAATTTAGACGGACTTAAATTAATTTTTATTATTTTTGAAATATTTTTATTATCTATTCTACTGATCAAATGCTCTTTGAATACTAAATAAATGGTATAATTTAATAATTTTAATGATTGTTATAGCTAGAATGCTAGACATTATTAATCAAGTGAGCTACGTATTAGAAATAATAACCGTGCATTAATTTTGAGAGTTTATGAACGAATAAGAAAGAGTGAGAGTAATCTGAATTCTATTATTGATTAAATACATCACTTCTGCATAATAAGTACATCAGTCTATTTATATACATGAGTGTAAAATTTAGTTATAACAGAAAGATAAAACCAGAGTTGAACTAACTTGTTGCAACAAGTAACTCTAGTTAGTTATAATAGAAATTATTCTTTTATTGAAACTTCTTGATTTTCTTGATTTTTGTTGTATACTCTAACAGTTCCCTCAAAGTTAAGGTAGCTCTTGGATCAATCTTAAGTTTGACATGACATCAATTGAAGAGGTCCAGTGAGAGAGGTTTAGTAAATGTGTTTGCCACCTGCTCATGAGAGCTAATATGAATGACATGGAGTTGATTTTGGTTAACACGCTCTCTAACAAAATGCAAGTCGAGTTCAAAGTGTTTGGTACAGCTATGAAGAATAGGATTAGCCGCCAATAAAATTGCACTTGCATTATCACAATACAAGGTTGGCGTGCTTGTCAAGTGAATGTGCAATTCCTTAAGAAGGTTCTGAATCTAGATAATTTCTGAATCTACAGTAGCTAATGAACGGTATTCAGCTTTAGTGTTAGACCTGCTCACTGAACTTTGTTTACGACTGGACCAGAAAACTAAATTGGAGCCCATGTAAATGCAGAACCCAGCAGTGGATTGCCTATCATCCAAGTTAGAGCCCCATTCAGAGTCTGAAAAGGCAAACAGTCTCAAATTAGAGCTAGGATGAAAGACCAGACCATGTGTAACAATACCTGCAATGTATCTCAGAAGACGCTTGGCACATTTCCAATGAGACTGAAGAGGTCTCTGCATATATTGATTGAGTTTATTCACACTAAATACTATATCTGGTCTTGTGATGGTTGCATATTGGAGGGATCCAATGACAGATCTATAGAGAGATGGGTTTTCAAACTCATCATCTCCTACCTTTGTTAAGTTTACACTAGACACCATAGAAGTGGGAACTCCTTTTTGGAGTCTTTCATGCCAACTTTTTGCAATAAATCAGTAAAATACTTAGTTTGAGATAAATGATATGCACCAGATTTTAATTTTGTTGCCTTTATTCCTAAGAAATAACTAAATTCACCAAGGTCCTTTAAAGAAAACACATAATTTAGTTGTTGAATAGTAGAATGACTGAGGATCATTCCTAGTTATGAGAATGTCATCCACATACAACAAAACATATAATTTAAGATCACCCGAATGCTTAATGAACAATGAATGGTCTAACCTCGTCTTGTGGAATCCAAAATTTGATAGTGGCAGCAAGTTTAAGGAACCAGGCCCTGGGAGCTTGCTTTAAACCATACAAAGCCTTGTGTAATCTACAAACCTGGACAGCAGTACCCTGTTAGAATCCTAGTGGTTGCAGTATGTAAACAACTTCATCTAAATCTCTATTTAAGAAAGCATTGTTAAAATCAAATTGGCGAATGTAGTTAAACAACTCTTATAGTAGTAGGTTTAACAACTGGAGCAAACATTTAATCATAATGCCCTATAATTGATGATTTTCTTTGGCAACTAATCTTGCCTTGTACTTCATTATATCACCATTTGGTTGGCGCTCGATAGCGAAAATTCAGCGACATCCAATCACTTTAGCATTGTTTGGAGTAGAAACAACAGACTAAGTTTGAATTTTATTTAATGCATTTAACTCTTCCATCATGGCTTGATACTAATGTGGTGAATTTAAAGCTTGGTTGATATTAGATGGTATAGTATTAGTGAGATCAATATAATTAGTAGTGACAGCAGATAGAATTCTTGGTTTACTAATACCCAATTTTGATCTAGTTTGCATTGGATGAGAATTATAATTAATAATAGTTCTAGGAGCTCTATCAAATTGGATTTCTATACCAAATTCAGGAATACTATTAGCATGTAAGGAATTATAGGGAAGAATAGTAAGGGAGGGAGATGATGGAGGGGAAATTAGAGTTGAAGATTTTGGAACAGAGCTGATAAGTTGGTTAGTAGTTGGATGAGATAAAGAATTCAAATTAGATGTGGTAGTAGTGGGAGGATGTGTAGTACTAGAAAAAATTGTAGTTGATGAAAAGGTGGTGGAGGGTACAGTAGGGAACAATATAGGATAAACTAATGTAGTATGTGAAAAATGATATGAGGAAATAGTAGATGTATAGAAAAAAAGGTCATTATAAGGGAACCTGTTTTCATCAAATTAGACATGTCGAGTGATGATAATCTTCCCTGATTTTGTGAGACACTTATACCCTTTAAGATGAGGAGCATATCCTAAGAAAATTTAGAGATCATATTTATAGTCAAATTTAGAAGAGGAATAAGGTTTTAAGCAAGGAAAACAAGCACAACTAAAAATTTTAAGAAAAGAATAATCAGGTTTATGGAAATGTAGCATTTTAAAAGGAGAACTAGAGTTAGTATTAGATGAAGAAAGTCTGTTTATAATATGTTAAAAACAAATACTAAATTGGAGAAAGGATTTGTGTATTATTGAGTGTATTCAAGTTGTCTAGAATGATACAATATAAAAGAGTATTTATAGGTGCTAAGAGAATCGAAATAATAAAAACGTAATATCTTATAATAAATATTCAGATATGCTAAATAATGCTAATTGATCCTAATTGATCGTAACATCCCCCATAAAACTCAAGTGACAACTTGAGTTTGAAACTTATTGAAAACAACGAAATAAAAAATGCATAAACTAATAGAACGAGTGCAGACGGAATTGCCGAAAAGAAGCGCAGATGGAACCGCCGCTGTCTGAAGGAAGCGCAGATGGAACTGCCGCTTGTCTGAAAGAAGCACAGACGGAAATGCCGCTTGTCCGAAGAAAGCACAAACGGAACTGCCGGAAGAAAGCGCAGATGGAACTACTACTGTTTGAAGGAAGCGCAGACGAAACTACGGTTGTCTGAAGGAATCGCAGACGAAACTGTCGTTGTCTGAATGAAGTGCAGACGGAATTGCCGGAAGGAAGTGCAAAGGAATTGTCGCTATCTGAAGGAAGCACAAATGGAACTGCCACTGTCTAAAAGAAGCGCAGATGGAACTGCCACAAGGAAACGCATATGAAACTGCCACAAGAAAACACAGACGAAACTGCCACAAGGAAAACACAAATGGAACTGCCACAAAGAAACGCAGATGGAACTGCCACAAATAAACGTAGACGGAACTGGCAGAAGAAAACACAGACGGAACTGCCAGAAGCATGGCCAACTGCTGAAAAGATAGCAAACTGCCGAAAAACTACTGAAAAAGTGACAGAGTGTAAAGAGATTGCAAACTATCGAAAGGTGACAAAAAATATATGGTTTCTCCATGAGAATAAATAAGTAGTGAATTGATGAGCTAATTGGTGAGATGAGAAAGCAGCAATGCATGGACAAAAGAGAAGGAAAAAAATGACACAAATTAAAAGTATGAAAAATTCAGTGATCTCACCAAAAGAAAAACAACCTATCCTCTTCAAGGAGGATACCGTGGCTCTGATACCATGTTAAAAACAAGATACTAAACTAGAGAAAGGATTTGTGTATTATTGAGTGTATTCAAGTTGTCAAAAATGATACAATATAAAAAGGTATTTATAGGAGCTAAGAGAATCGAAATAATAAAGACGTAATATCTTATAATAAATATTCAGATATACTAAACAATTCTAATTAATCCTAATTGATCGTAATATAATATATGCAACGGAAAAAAAATGCATCATTCCAATGTTTCAATGGAAGGGATGCAAAGGCAAGCATTACAAGATCTTGTTCAGTTATATGACAATACTTGCGTTCGACTCTTTCATTTTGCTGATGAGTATATGCATAAGAGAATCTGTGAGTGATGTCTTGTGCAACTAGATAATCTCTAAATGCAATAGACAAGTATTCTCTGCCAAGATCAGATTGAAAACCTTTAATCTTTAAACCAGTATGAGTTTTCATACTTAATTTAAATTGCAAAAATGCTTGAAAAGCTTGAAATTTTGAATAAAGTAGATAAACACAAGTATATCGGTGAATGCATCAATAAATGAGATATAATATTTCAAACCATAGTAAGAGGTAATAGGGGCAAGACCCCATATATCTGAGTAAATCATTTCTAATGGTGAATGGAAGTTAAATGAATCAGAAGCAAAGGGAAGAAGGTGCATCTTGGCTTTACAACATGAAGGATTACCATGTATTTATAACACGCAGTGGAAGAAAAAAAGTAATCTTAAAGATCTAATTTTGTGTTTAAAATTTATTCAAATAATATATAAATCAGATCTAAATACCTGGATACGCTAAAAATTATTTTCTCTTTTCGATGGTACGAAGGCGCTATGCGTATCCACACCGAGATTAATATTTGTTGTCAACTCCTTGACCAATGGACATCTGATCTAAATTGAGAAATCTCTTGTAACTCTTTCACACTATAAAATTCTTCTCCAAAAATTAGATTCACATACGTTTATGTGTCTAGAGGTAAAAAAATAAACACTTGTGTGTTATTCATGTTATTCCTCTACTGAGATTTGTTACTAATTTAAAATTTGAATCTCAATTAAAATTTAAATCATATCTTGTTATTTTAAATTTGAATCTTTCAAACTTATGAATCATATCATAGCTCAATTTGAAACAGAATCAGTTAAAATCTCATCCAACTTTAGAATCAAATTTAGAAATAGAATAATTAATTATTCTCAATTCACATTTAATATTCTAAATTATCATATTATTATAATCTTAGTACTAGCAAAAAAAAATATAATAATATTTCATTTGAATTAATATAATTATTTATTTGATCAAATCAAAATAATAATTAAATAATTCTTTAGCAAAGAAACACTCGTTAGTGTGTGACTCTATAGGTTCAACACTAAGCGAGTAGTAACTTAGTCATACTAAATTTACTAATCAAGGTTGGTGGTGCACGAAATTGTGATCTCAGGCAACGGCGCCAAAAACTCTGTACGCACGTCTTAATAAATCGTTTTTCATTCACAACTTCGATACAACTAACCAGCAAGTGCACTGGGTCGTCCAAGTAATAAAACCTTACGTGAGTAAGGGTCGATCCCACGGAGATTGTTGGTATGAAGCAAGCTATGGTCATCTTGTAGATCTCAGTCAGGCGGATATCAAATGGTTATGGAAGTTTCGAAAATAAATAATAAATAGACAGAAAATAAAGATAGAAATACTTATGTATATCATTGGTGAGAATTTCAGATAAGTGTATGGAGATGCGTTCGTTCCTCTGAACTTCTGCTTTCCTGCTGTCTTCATCCAATCAATCTTACTCCTTTCCATGGCTGGCTTTATGTAAGGACATCACCATTGTCAATGGCTACTTTTCATCCTCTCTGTGAAAATGGTCCGATGCGCTGTCACTGCATGGCTAATCATCTGGAGGCATCACCGTGGTCAATGGCTGCATCCCATCCTCTTGTGAAAATGGTCCAAATGCTCTGTCACAGCACGGCTAATCATCTGAGGTTCTCGATCATACTGGAATAGGATTCACCCTCCTTTTGCGTCTGTCACTACGCCCAGCACTCGCGAGTTTGAAGTTCGTCACAGTCATTCAATCCCAGAATCCTACTCGGAATACCACAGACAAGGTTTAGACTTTCCGGATTCTCATGAATGCCGCCATCAATCTAGCTTATACCACGAAGATTCTGATTAAGAGATCCAAGAGATAATCATCCAATCTAAGGTGGAACGGAAGTGGTTGTCAGGCACGCGTTCGTGGGGGAATGATGATGATTGTCACGTTCATCACATTCATGTTGAAGTGCGAATGAATATCTTAGAAGCGGAATAAGTTGAATTGAATAGAAAAACAGTAGTACTTTGCATTAATTCATGAGGAACAGTAGAGCTCCACACCTTAATCTATGGAGTGTAGAAACTCTACCGTTAAAAATACATAAGTGAAAGGTTCAGGCATGGCCGAATGGCCAGCCCCCATGATCTAAGAACTAGACGTCCCCAGATGTCTAATACAATAGTAAAAAGTCTTATTTATACTAAACTAGTTACTAGGGTTTACAGAAGTAAGTAATTGATGCATAAATCCACTTCCGGGGCCTACTTGGTGTGTGCTTGGGCTGAGCTTGAATGTTACACGTGCAGAGGCTCTTTCTGGAGTTGAACGCCAGGTTGTAACGTGTTTCTGGCGTTCTACTCTGGTTCGTAACGTGTTTCTGGCGTTTAACTCCAGACTGCAGCGTAGAACTGGCGTTCAACGCCCTTTTACGTCATCTAAACTCAGCCAAAGTATGGACTATTATATATTGCTGGAAAGACCTGGATGTCTACTTTCCAATGCAATTGGAAGCGCGCCATTTTGAGTTCTGTAGCTCCAGAAAATCTACTTTGAGTGCAGGGAGGTCAGAATCCAACAGCATCAGCAGTCCTTCTTCAACCTCTGAATCTGATTTTTGCTCAAGTCCCTCAATTTCAGCCAGAAAATACCTGAAATCACAGAAAAATACACAAACTCATAGTAAAGTTCAAAAATGTGAATTTAACATAAAAACTAATGAAAACATCCCTAAAAGTAACTAGATCCTACTAAAAACATACTAAAAACAATGCCAAAAAGCGTATAAATTATCCGCTCATCACAACACCAAACTTAAATTGTTGCTTGTCCCCAAGCAACTGAAAATCAAATAGGATAAAAATAAGAGAATATACTATAAATTCCAAACTTTCAATGAAACATAGCTCCAATCAGATGAGCGGGACTTGTAGCTTTTTGCCTCTTGAATAGTTTTGGCATCTCACTTTATCCATTGAGGTTCAGAATGATTGGCATCTATTAGGAACTCAGAGTTCAGATAGTGTTATTGATCCTCCTAGTTCAGTATGTTGATTCTTGAACACAGCTACTTTATGAGTCTTGGCCGTGGCCCTAAGCACTTTGTTTTCCAGTATTACCACCGGATACATAAATGCCACAGACATATAATTGGGTGAACCTTTTCAGATTGTGACTCAGCTTTGCTAAAGTCCCCAATTAGAGGTGTCCAGGGTTCTTAAGCACACTCTTTTTTTGCTTTGGACCTTGAATTTAACCGCTCAGTCTCAAGTTTTCACTTGACACCTTCACGCCACAAGCACATGGTTAGGGACAGCTTGGTTTAGCCGCTTAGGTCAGGATTTTATTCCTTTAGGCCCTCCTATCCACTGATGCTCAAAGCCTTGGGATCCTTTTTATTACCCTTGCCTTTTGGTTCTAAGGGTTATTGGCTTTTTGCTCTTGCCTCTTGGTTTTAAGAGCTTTTGGCTTTTTCTGCTTGCTTGTTCTTTTTTTTTTCTGCAAGCTTTGTATTCACTGCTTTTTCTTGCTTCAAGAATCATTTTTATGATTTTTCAGATTATCAAATAACATGTCTCCTATTCATCATTCTTTCAAGAGCCAACATATTTAACATTCATGAACAACAACTTCAAAAGACATATACACTGTTCAGGCATACATTCAGAAAACAAGAAGCATTGTCACCACATCAATATAATTAAACTAAGTTCAAGGATAAATTCAAAACTCATGTACTTCTTGTTCTTTTGAATTAAAACAGTTTTCATTTAAGAGAGGTGATGGATTCATAGGACATTCATAACTTTAAGACATAGTTACTAAATACTAATGATCATGTAATAAGACACAAACATGGATAAGCACTTAACATAAAGAAAACGAAAAACAGAGAATATAAGAACAAGGAATGAGTCCACCTTAGTGATGGTGGCGTTTCCTTCTTGAGGAACCAATGATGTCCTTGAGCTCTTCTATGTCTCTTCCTTGTCTTTGTTGCTCCACCCTCATTGCTTTTTGATCTTCTCTAATTTCATGAAGGATGATGGAATGCTCTTGATGTTCCACCCTTAATTGTCCCATGTTGGAACTTAATTCTCCTAGGGAGGTGTTGATTTGCTCCCAATAGTTTTGTGGAGGAAAATGCATTTGAGGCATCTCCGGGATCTCATGGTGATGAACTTCATGCGTCTCTTGAGCTCCATGAATGGGCTCTCTTGTTTGCTCTATCCTTTTTTTAGTGATGGGCTTCTCTTCCTCAATGGGAATATCTCATTCTATGTCAATCCCAGCCGAATTGCATAGATGGCAAATGAGGTGAGGAAAAGCTAATCTTGCCATAGTGGAGGACTTGTCAGCCACCTTGTAGAGTTCTTGAGGTATAATCTCATGAACCTCCACCTCTTCTCCAATCATGATGCTATGGATCATGATGGCCCGGTCTATAGTAACTTCAGACCGGTTGCTAGTGGGAATGATTGAGCGTTGAATGAACTCCAACCATCCTCTAGCTACAGGCTTAAGGTCCAGTCTTCTCAGTTGAACCGGTTTGCCTTTTGAGTCAATCTTCCATTGAGCTCCTTCCACACATATGTCCATGAGGACTTGATCCAACCTTTGATCAAAGTTGACTCTCCTTGTGTAGGGGCGTGCGTTCTCTTCCATCATTGGCAAGTTGAACGCCAACCTTACATTTTCCGGACTAAAATCTAAGTAATTCTCCCGAACCATGGTGAGATAATTCTTTGGTTTCGGGTTCTTACTTTGATCATGGTTCCTTGTGATCCATGCATTAGCATAGAACTCTTGAACCATTAGAGTTCCGACTTGTTGGAAGGGATTTGTTAGAACTTCCCAACCTCTTCTATGGATCTCATGTCGGATCTCCGGATACTCATTTCTCTTGAGTTTGAAAGGGACCTCGGGGATCACCTTCTTCTTGGCCACAACATCATAGAAGTGGTCTTGATGAGCTTTGGAGATGAATCTTTCCATCTCACATGACTCGGAGGTGGAAGCTTTTGTCTTCCCTTTCCCTTTTCTAGAGGATTCTCCGGTCTTGGGTGCCATCAATGGTAATGGAAAAACAAAAAGCTTATGCTTTTACCACACCAAACTTAGAATTTTACTCGCCCTCGAGCAAGAGAAGAAAGAATAGATGAAGAAGAAGAAGAAAATATGGAGGAGAGGAGGGAAATGTGTATTCAGCCAAGAAGAGAAGAGAAGGTTGTGTGGTGTGAAAATGAGGAAGAATGGAGGGCTATATATAGGGAAGGGAGGGGGGGTAAGGTTCGGCCATAAGGGTGGGTTTTGGGTGGGAAATTGATTTTAAATTTTGAAGTTAGATGGAGTTTATGAGATAGGTTTATGGGGAAGAGTGGATGATGTGAGTGGTGAAGTGGTGATAGGAAAGAGAGATTGAGGTGATTGGTGAAGAGTTTTGGAGAAGAGTTTTTATTGGGAAGAGAGGATGAACATTGAGAAGAGGGAAGAGAGTGAGTGGAGGTAGGTGGGGATCCTGTGGGGTCCACAGATGCTGAGTTGATCCTGTGGGGTCCACAGATCCTAAGGTGTCAAGGATTTGCATCCATGCACCCATTAGGCATGTAAAATGCCTTTGCATGCAATTCTGGCATTTAAACGCCGAATTGATGCTTGTTCTGGGCGTTCAACGCCCAGATGCAGCATATTTCTAGCGTTGAACGCCAGCCAGATGCTTGTTTCTGGCATTCAGCGCCAGCTCTTCTTCACTGCGCATTTCTGGCGTCTGGACGCCAGGATGCTGCTTATTTCTGGCGTTCAACGCCAGATCCATGCTCTGTTCTGGCGTTGAACGCCAGCCAGATGCTCCTTACTGGCATTTAAACGCCAGTAAGATCCTCCTCCAGGGTGTGATTTTTCTTCTGCTGTTTTTGATTCCATTTTCAATTTTTATATTTATTTTGTGACTCCACATGATCATGAACCTAATAAAACATGAAATAACAATAAAAATAAAATTAGATAAATAAAAATTGGGTTGTCTCCCAACAAACGCTTCTTTAATGTCAATAGCTTGACAGTGGGCTCTCATGGAGCCTCACAGATGTTCAGAGCATTGTTGAGACTCCCCAACACCAAACTTAGAGTTTGACTGTGGGGGCTTGACAAATAGATTTTTGCCGGTATAGAAATTATCAAATGATCAATCGTAGTATAGTCTAAACCGACGCAAAATCCTTCATCAAACAAATCTACAATCTATATCCGAGAGTACTAGTCTCCCGAGTTGTTCTCCCTTGGAATTGCCAAAGTGTGCATCTTATTGATTTAGTAAGCTTTGTTGGAATTCTTTGAAGGTTTTAGCAAAGCAATGAAAAACAAACAATCAATTATCAAAAGACTTGGCTTAGGGTTGGCATTAGAAATCCTATCCTTATAGTCCATTCAATGTTGACAACAATTAGGCCTTGCTCCATTTAGTTATCCCCTAGGTATAGAGGAAGGTCAAATGAAAGTAGTCAACTTGAGTCACAAGTCCTAGCTTCACCTTGTGGGAATCTAGCTTTAGTGCACTCCAAGCCAACTAACAATCCCTAATTCCAAATCAACTATTGATACACTATTCAACTTCTTCCAAAGACCAAACCCTATGCCAAGTGTGAGAATTCTACTCCATAGCTAGTGTTATCATTTTATCAAACATGTGGTGAGCAAGAAGGAAGGTCATAGTAAAATGAGAAGAAAAGTCAAATTGAAAGTATTGCAACACTAAGATCTAACAACAAGTCTTAAAGAGTAGCAATGAGAATCCAAAATAGAGATGAAATCCAAAATTACAAAGTTGAATTTTAGATCTATGAGAATTGATCAATTGTATCTACTACTTGAAATTGGAGAAGAAAATCTATGACATGAACAAAGTGGAGTGAGAATTGTAGTGGATCTCACCAAAAAGTCATTGAAAATTCAGAAATTAGATGAGGATGAACCCTAGTGAAGCTTGGAATCTCCCTCTTCTTCTCCCAAAAAGTGTAACTAACTCTCTCTTCTCTCCAAAAAAGGGAAAAAATCTAGATCTAGAAGAAAATGAACTAAAGTCCCCTTAACCCTTGCTCCTTTTGTCTTCTTAAGCTTTTCCCGCCAAGGTGCTTCTCCAAAAGTGGGATCCTTAACTGCCTCCACGCCTAAGTCACGTGACTTCATTAAAAAATCATTTTCGCAAATCGGCGCGCACGCGCAAGGTGCGCGCACGCGCCGTTGAGACGTCTTGTAATGTGCGCGGAGGCGTGATGTACGCGTGCGCGCCCATGAAGATCCTGGCTTAGCCGCTTCTCAAGCCGGCTCGTGACTTGGCTCTTGGCTTTTGGCTTCGCGTTGCTCAATCCGCGCGGGCGCGCCAGGTGCGCGCACGCGCCCATGCGGAAATTTCCAAAGCTTAATCCTCATGCTTCCTTCCTTTGTACCCGTCTTCCTTCTCTCCTTCGGTCCATTCCTACTCTATATCCTGAAACCACTTAACACACAAGTCACGGCATCGAATGGCATCAAGAGAAGATTAGAAAATGTATCTATTTTAGTGCAAAATAAGCATGTTTTCATTCATGAGGCAGAACTAGGGAAGGAATGCAAAATCTTGTATTTTCATATAGAAAGTGTGTTGAATCATTGATAAAACCCCTGAAATCAGCACAAGATAGACCCTCAAATTGGGGTTTGTCAGGGCTCTGGTTGACTCTGTTTTGAGAGAAGCTTACTGTGCCTCTTTTCCATGTTTACAGAAGGATGACCTTGAGTTTTAAACACAAGGGGGTCCTCATTCAATTGAAGGACTAGTTCGACTCTGTCAACATCAATCACAGCTCCTGCTGTGGCTAGGAAGGGTCTTCCAAAGATGATGGATTCATCCTCATCCTTCCCAGTATCTAGGACTATGAAATCAGTAGGGATGTAAAGGCCTTCAACCTTTACTAACACGTCCTCTACTTGTCCATAAGCCTGTTTTCTTGAATTGTCTGCCATCTCTAATGAGATTTTAGCAGCTTGCACCCCAAAGATTTCCAGTTTCTCTATTACAGAGAGGGGCATGAGGTTTATCCATGAACCAAGGTCACACAGAGCCTTTTCAAAGATCATGGTGCCTATGGTACAAGGTATTAGGAACTTTCCAGGATCCTGTTTCTTCTGAGGCAATGTCAGTTGATCCAGATCACTTAGTTCATTGGTGAACAAGGGAGGTTCATCTTCCCAAGTCTCAATACCAAATAATTTGGCATTCAGCTTCATGATTGCACCAAGGTACTTGGTAACTTGCTCCTTAGTAACATCCTCATTCTCTTCAGAAGAGGAATACTCATCAGAGCTCATGAATGGCATAAGGAGGTTTAATGGAATCTCTATGGTCTCTAGATGAGCCTCAGATTCCTTTGGTTCCTCAAAGGGAAACTCCTTATTGATCACTGGACGTCCCAGGAGGTCTTCCTCCTTGGGATTCACGTCCTCCCCTTCCTCTTTGGATTCGGCCATGATGGTTATATCAATGGCCTTGCACTCTCCTTTTGGATTTTCTTCTGTATTGCTTGGGAGAGTACTAGGAGGGATTTCAGTGATCCTTTTACTCAGCTGGCCCACTTGTGCCTCCAAATTTCTAATAGAGGACCTTGTTTCATTCATGAAACTTACAGTGGCCTTAGATAGATCAGAGACTAAGTTTGCTAAATTAGAGGTATTTTATTTAGAGTTCTCTGTTTGTTGCTGAGTGGATGATGGAAAAGGTTTACTATTGTTAAACCTGTTTCTTCCACCATTATTAAAGCCTTGTTGAGGCTTTTGATCCTTCCATGAGAGATTTGGGTGATTTCTCCATGAGGGATTATAGGTGTTTCCATATGGTTCACCCATGTAATTTACCTCTGCTATTTCAGGGTTTTTCAGGATCATAGGCCTCTTCTTCAGAAGATGCCTCTTGAGTACTGTTGGATGCAGCTTGCATTCCATTCAGACTCTGAGAAATCATATTGACTTGCTGAGTCAATATTTTATTCTGAGCCAATATGGCATTCAGAGTATCAATTTCAAGAACTCCCTTCTTCTGAGGCGTCCCATTACTCACAGGATTCCTCTCAGAAGTGTACATGAACTGGTTGTTAGCAACCATGTCAATGAGTTCTTGAGCTTCTACAGGCATTTTCTTTAGGTGAATGGACCCACCTGCAGAAGTATCCAATGATATCTTAGCTAATTCAGACAGACCATCATAGAATATATCCAGGATGGTCCATTCTGAAAGCATGTCAGAAGGACACTTTTTGGTCAGTTGCTTGTATCTCTCCCAAGCTTCATAGAGGGATTCACCTTCTTTCTGTCTGAAGGTTTGAACATCCACTCTAAGCTTACTAAGCTTTTGAGGAGGAAAGAACTTGGCTAAGAAAGCCGTGACCAGCTTATCCCAAGAGTTCAGGCTATCTTTGGGTTGAGAGTCCAACCACACTCTAGCTCTGTCTCTTACAGCAAAGGGGAAAAGCATGAGCCTGTAGGCTTCAGGATCTACTCCATTAGTCTTAACAGTATCACAGATCTGCAAGAATTCAGTTAAGAACTGAAAAGGATCTTCAGATGGAAGTCCATGAAACTTGCAGTTCTGCTGCATCAGAGAAACTAATTGAGGTTTCAGCTCAAAATTGTTTGCTCCAATGGTAGGGATGGAGATGCTTCTTCCATGTAAATTGGAATTAGGTGCAGTAAAGTCACCAAGCATCCTCCTTGCATTATTATTATTTTCGGCTGCCATCTCCTCTTCTTGTTCAAAAATTTCTGAAAGGTGCTTGCTGGATTGTTGTAATTTAGCTTCTCTTAGTTTCTTCTTCAGAGTCCTTTCAGGTTCTGGATCTGCTTCAACAAGAATATTCTTGTCCTTGCTCCTGCTCATATGAAAAAGAGGGAACAGAAAAATAATAATAGGGATCCTTTTTACCACAGTATAGAGGTCCCTGTGTGAGTAGAAGAAAAGAAGGAGAAAAGAATGTAATGTAAGGAAAGAAAAATAAGGGTGAGGAGAGCAGAGATGTGAGATGAAGAGAAGGATTTTCGAAAATTATTTTTGAAAAATGGTTAGTGATTTTCGAAAATTAAAAGAAGAAATAAATCAAAATTGAATTTTGAAACAATTAGTTAATTAAAAAGAATTTTTGAAAAAGAGGGAGATATTTTCGAAAATTAGAGAGAGAGAGAGTTAGTTAGGTAGTTTTGAAAAAGATAGGAAACAAACAAAAAGTTAGTTAGTTAGTTGAAAAAGATTTGAAAATAAATTTTGAAAAGATAAGAAGATAAGAAGTTAGAAAAGATATTTGAAAATCAAATTTTTGAAAAAGATAAGATTTTTTTAAAAAAAAGATATGATATGAAGAGAAATGATTAAAAAGATATGATATGAAGAGATATGATTAAAAAGATATGATTTTGAAAAAGATAAGATAAAAATATATTTTTGAAAAGATATGAATGAAATTAGTTTTGAAAAAGATTTGATTTTAAAAATCACAATTAATGACTTGACCCACAAGAAATCACAAGACATAATTCTAGAACTTAAAGTTTGAATCTTTCTTAACAAGTAAGTAACAAAATTGAAATTTTTGAATCAAAACATTAATTGTTGAAGATATTTTCGAAAATTATGATATAAAATGAAGAAAAAGATTTTTGAAAAATATTTTTATAATTTTCGAAAATAAATAAGAAAAATGAAAAAGATTTGATTTTTGAAAAATATTTTGAAAAAGATAAGATTTTTAAATTGAAAATTTGATTTGACTCATAAGAAACAATTGAATTTTTAAAAATTTTTGAAAAAGTCAATCCAAATTTTCGAAATTTATGAGAGAAAAAGGTAAAGGTATTTTTTTATTTTTGAATTTTTAATGATGAGAGAGAAAAACATAAAAAATGACTCACAACATGAAAATTATGAATCAAAACACATGATGCATGCAAGAACACTATGAATGTCAAGATGAACATCAAGAACACTTTGAAGATCATGATGAACATCAAGAACATATTTTTGAAAAATTTTCGATGCAAAGAAAACATGCAAGACACCAAACTTAGAAGTCTTTCATGTTCAGACTCTATGGATGCAAAAATGCACATGAGAAACAAGGAAAGACACAAAACAAGAAAACATCAAGATCAAACAAGAAGATTTACGAAGAACAACTTGAAGATCATGAAGAACACTATGAATGCATGAATTTTCGAAAAAAATGCATAAATTTTTAGAAAAAATGCAATTGATACCAAACTTGAAATTGACTCACGACTCAAACAAGAAACACAAAATATTTTTTTTTTGGATTTTTCGAAAATTATTTGAAAAAGAAAAATAAGGATTCCAAAATTTTTAATATGAATTCCAGGAATCTTGCACTCTTAGTCTAAAGCTCCAATCTGAGGGTTAGACATGGCTTAATAGCCAGTCAAGCTTTAGCATGTAAATCAGGTGGATCAGCAGCAGGTGGATTAGCAACAACTAGCTTGCTCTTGATAATGTTGGGTTGGAAGCCCCAGTCCAAATGAATTTAGACATGGCTTTACAGCCAGTCAGGCTTCAACATGCTTCATAAAACACTAGAATTCATTCTTAAAAAAAATTCAGAATAATTTTCGAAAACAGATGAGAAATTTTTGAAAGATTTTTTTTTTTTGAAAAAATTTTTGAAAACAAAACAAAAAGAAAATTACCTAATCTGAGCAACAAGATGAACCGTCAGTTGTCCAAACTCGAACAATCCCTGGCAACGGCGCCAAAAACTTGGTGCACGAAATTGTGATCTCAGGCAACGGCGCCAAAAACTCTGTACGCACGTCTTAATAAATCGTTTTTCATTCACAACTTCGATACAACTAACCAGCAAGTGCACTGGGTCGTCCAAGTAATAAAACCTTACGTGAGTAAGGATCGATCCCACGAGATTGTTGGTATGAAGCAAGCTATGGTCATCTTGTAGATCTCAGTCAGGCGGATATCAAATGGTTATGGAAGTTTCGAAAATAAATAATAAATAGACAGAAAATAAAGATAGAAATACTTATGTATATCATTGGTGAGAATTTCATATAAGTGTATCGAGATGCGTTCGTTCCTCTGAACTTCTGCTTTCCTGCTGTCTTCATCCAATCAATCTTACTCATTTCCATGGCTGGCTTTATGTAAGGACATCACCATTGTCAATGGCTACTTTTCATCCTCTCTGTGAAAATGGTCCAATGCGCTGTCACTGCATGGCTAATCATCTGGAGGCATCACCGTGGTCAATGGCTGCATCCCATCCTCTTGTGAAAATGGTCCAAATTCTCTATCACGGCACGGCTAATCATCTGAGGTTCTCGATCATACTGGAATAGGATTCACCCTCCTTTTGCGTCTGTCACTACGCCCAGCACTCGCGAGTTTGAAGTTCGTCACAGTCATTCAATCCCAGAATCCTACTCGGAATACCACAGACAAGGTTTAGACTTTCCGGATTCTCATGAATGCCGCCATCAATCTAGCTTATACCACGAAGATTCTGATTAAGAGATCCAAGAGATAATCATCCAATCTAAGGTGGAACGGAAGTGGTTGTCAGGCACGCGTTCGTGGGGGAATGATGATGATTGTCACGTTCATCACATTCATGTTGAAGTGCGAATGAATATCTTAGAAGCGGAATAAGTTGAATTGAATAGAAAAATAATAGTACTTTGCATTAATTCATGAGGAACAGCAGAGCTCCACACCTTAATCTATGGAGTGTAGAAATTCTACCGTTAAAAATACATAAGTGAAAGGTTCAGGCATGGCCGAATGGCCAGCCCCCATGATCTAAGAACTAGACGTCCCCAGATGTCTAATACAATAGTAAAAAGTCTTATTTATACTAAACTAGTTACTAGGGTTTACAGAAGTAAGTAATTGATGCATAAATCCACTTCCGGGGCCCACTTGGTGTGTGCTTGGGCTGAGCTTGAATGTTACACGTGCAGAGGCTCTTTCTGGAGTTGAACGCCAGGTTGTAACGTGTTTCTGGCGTTCTACTCTGGTTCGTAACGTGTTTCTGGCGTTTAACTCCAGACTGCAGCGTAGAACTGGCGTTCAACGCCCTTTTACGTCATCTAAACTCGGCCAAAGTATGGACTATTATATATTTCTGGAAATCCCTGGATGTCTACTTTCCAACGCAATTGGAAGCGCGCCATTTTGAGTTCTGTAGCTCCAGAAAATCTACTTTGAGTGCAGGAAGGTCAGAATCCGACAGCATCAGCAGTCCTTCTTCAACCTCTGAATCTGATTTTTGCTCAAGTCCCTCAATTTCAGCCAGAAAATACCTGAAATCACAGAAAAATACACAAACTCATAGTAAAGTTCAAAAATGTGAATTTAACATAAAAACTAATGAAAACATCCCTAAAAGTAACTAGATCCTACTAAAAACATACTAAAAACAATGCCAAAAAGCGTATAAATTATCCGCTCATCAGTTGGCATCTAGCAACACTTCTTAACAACCTAACAGTATGAAGTAATATATTTTTACTAAGAACCTGAGAAGAACAAAGTATAATTCCTTCCATCTTTTCAGCTCTTGGTTAATCTTTAGAGTATGGTTTAATTGTCAAATTCTAATTTGTTACTATTATTATAATGAACTGTGAATGACCTAAAAGACTTATTTTTTCATTCATTCAATCCCTTGACCAAGGTTTTATTCATCTCAGTCATTATAATCATAGCTCAAACTCTTTATCGAGAGTTGACAGATTCCTTACTGACTAATCATTAATTCTATAAGTATTTAAATCATACCCAACATCCATTCAACTAGCACCCTAGGATATTAGGTGTCTAGAATCAAAGTATAATAAATACATTGTTAATTACTATGGCAGTTGCAGGTCGAAGAAAACTCTATTACCATGTTTATCTTGAGAATATCCTATTGACAAATATGCGGTAATTATAACCATTAGAAATTCTCAAATTGAGTCAGTTCAATGGTCATATCTTTATATGCACTATCTATATATATAATTTAATAAATGAGATCTATTAATCTTCATCCAATGAATACCATTATATATATATATATATATATATATATATATATATATATATATATATATATATATATATATATATATATATATTAATCTTTTCGGATTATTAATGTTCTTTTAATAATCTTATGACCAAAAATAATTTAGATTAAATTATAAAAGATTTATCTCTCAATATTATGATCACAATAAAAAACCTTAAATTTAATCAAAGATCTTATTATATTAATATTTTAATATAATAACAATAATAAATTATGTGACATAATTAATTGAATTGTGGTCATACTATTTATTTCCAACGTAACATACTTCGCAAAGATTGGAGGGAACAATATTAAAGGAAGTACGAAGATTGCATTTATTCATCACATTCAAAATAGTCTTGGATGCACAATGTCCAAGTCTGTTGTGCAATAGTTTGTAGGAATCTTTAGTTGTAATTAAGGCCCCAGGTACATTTGGACTAGAATTTAAAGAATGAGAGATAGAAGTATTAACACTATTATCACAATTAGAAGTATTTTTGGTAACAATAATAGAATCAAAATGGTAAATTCCATGCTTAGGTATTCCTTGGAGTAGAATCTGTTGAGTTTCCTGTGATTTTACATAACAAACATTAGCATGGAACTCAAAGAAACAATTATTATCAGCTACAAATTTTTGTACACTAACAAGATTATGAATAATATCTGGAGAATGTAATAATTTATCAAGAAGAAAAGATTTTCTGGTTTCAAGATTAACCAAGAATGAATGGCCATAATGAAAAATACAACTACCTTTACCATTACCTAACATTATTTGATCTGGGCCATTATATTCAGTGATTGAAAGCACATTTTGAGGATCATCAGTAATATGATGACTGGCTCCTTTTTTTAAAATAAAAAGTTCAACACAGTAAGGTGGAGCATTTAGAAAGTCCAGAGTTACAATACAAACAATAAACAAAAAACCGTAGCTATCTCCGGCATTGCCATCAACAACTAGACGGAACAAAGCCAACCCACTCTTTGTAGCTCCTAATCGACTTGGTAATAACTTCCGCAACGCATGCTTCTTGATTCCTAAAAATCCTGGCATTCCTTTCCAACCACGTATTCCAAATGATAGCAAAAAAACCAATCAGCCACCTGTTACGTTTGACTTTTCTTACGGGAGCTCCTGTCCAACTCTCAAAGTGTTGCTTAATAGTTCCTGGAATAGACCAAAATTTATTATAGGCGTATAACCAAGCACACCACACCTACCATGTGAACTCACAGCTAATGAATAAGTGGAAAACATTCTCAGTTTCTTTTTTACATAAAACATAAATCATATCCCTATGATCAATAATGCCCAATCTAATCAATTTTTTCTTAATATTGACCCTACCAACTAACACAAACTAGGTGAATAGCTCAACTCTTTTTGGTACTAGTCCTCTCCATATAGATCTAGTGAAACTATAACTCGTAATGTCCTCCGGGAGAGTCTCAGCCTGCAAAGCCTGCACAAATGAGTTAGTAGAGTAAACTCCTGATCTATCAAATTTTCATACTATTTTGTCCTCCCTCTCACTTGTTAACCTGACAGATTGTAGAACTCCATGAAGTTGGTTAATAATTCTAACTCCCATTGGAATAGTACCCTTCTCCAATGAAAGTTCCATATCCACTCCAGCCCATCCTAGAACCCACAGTCCCCTATTACAGATCCGACTTGATTTGAAACCGAGAAAAGCCTTGGAAATACATTTTGCAGCACACCACTATCACCACATGGTAGCCAATTATCTTCCCAGAAACGAATTATTCTACCATCTCCTAACTCTAATGATAACCCTCTGACCATCTTATCTCTCACTTGATGTTCTCTTACCTGCACCGGCTGACAAGAAAGAAGGACATTTGGATTCAAGTCATTGCAGGAGCACACAATTTTCTTCCATAATGGACAATTCTCCTTTGAAAACCGCCACCACTACTTGAACAACAATGCTATATTTCGGAGCACTGCATCGCCCACGCCCAAACCCCCGAAGCGTTTTGGAGCTTGCACAATATCCCACCTTACCAAAGGTACCCCATCCCTTCCATCCTCATTACTCCACAAGAACCTCCTCTGCAAAGATATCAACTTATCTGCTACTGCTCTGGGCATCTTATATAAGCTAAGATAGTAAACCGGTAGACTATTAAGCACAGATTTGATGAGTACCAGCTTACCAGCTTTATTAATCGTTTTGGCTTTCCACAGATTAAGTTTCTCTTCTACTTTGTCTATAATAGGTTTCCATGTCTTGACCAATTTCGGGTTCGCTCCCAAAGAAATACCAAGATATTTGACTGGCAACATTGCTTCCTTACACCCCAACAAGCTACACATCCTTTGTGACCACTCTCGCTCGCAATTAACCGGAATCAAGCTAGATTTATCAAAGTTAATACTCAAGTTAGACATCATCTCAAAACACCGTAGAAGCCGCTTATAATTGCAAATAATCTCCTCCTCCGGGGGACAAAAAAGTATTGTGTCATCCGCAAATTACAAGTGAGACAACTCAATATTTTCTTTTCCAACCAACAAAGGAGAGATCCTTCCATGTCTTATTGCCTCTCCTACCATCCTATGAAGGACCTCAACAACAAGAACAAAAAAAAATGGAGAAAGAGGATCCCCTTGTCGTAAGCCTCGTTCCATCTTAAAAGATTTAGAAGGCGAGCCATTTATCAAAAGTGACATAGACGCCGTGCACACACATTCCTTGATCCACCCTCGCCATCTTTGCCCAAACCCCATTTTCTGAAGTACAATATCTACAAATTTTCATTTGACTCTATCGTAAGCTTTTTGAAAGTCCAGTTTGATTATTGCCGATTTCTTCTTTCTTTGCTTCAACCATTGCACAGTTTTACACGCAATCAAAGCCCCATCATGAATCTTTCTCCCCTGCACAAATGCACTCTGAGTCTCCTCTACTAACTCCAGCATTACCCTTCTCATTCTCCGCACCAACACCTTCGAAATGACCTTATACACACACCCTACCATG
Organism: Arachis hypogaea; assembly: GCF_003086295.3. Lineage (NCBI taxonomy): Eukaryota > Viridiplantae > Streptophyta > Magnoliopsida > Fabales > Fabaceae > Arachis > Arachis hypogaea. Next base: position 15,594,689 of record NC_092053.1, on the reverse strand, counting down.
CTAATCGGACGAAGATCTTTAATCTCCCTTGCTCTCACAAACTTCGGAGCCAAAGCCACCCATGTAACATTAGAATCTCTTGGTAGCTCAGCTGACTGGAAGAAATCCATGACAGCAGTAAACTCAGGACCAATTTTCCCCCAACACTTCTTTATGAAGTTCATATTGTAGCCATCACAGCCAGGGGCCTTAGACGACTCGCAATCCCAAACTGCTTCCTTTATTTCGTCAGCCGAAGGCATCCTCTCTAAGTCTGTAGCGTCCTCTTCCTGTATCTTGTTAACTAGGCCATCCCGAATACCTACCAAAGGTGACGCTTCCTGATGATACAAGTTCTTGTAAAAATCTCTTATTGCACTCTTAATCCTGGCTTGATTCCTCACCAATCTGCCACTTATCACCAACGCATCAATCCGATTATTTCTTCTTGCTGAGGCTAAATTATGAAAATATCTAGTGTTCTTATCCATGTACTTAGCATGTCGGGACCTTGACATCTGCTTCCAATGGATTTCCTTCCTGACATACCAACGCTTACAGAAGCTAACTAGAGCTCTCCTTCTTGCCTCCATAGTCCCATCATAAACTCCATCACTAGCCAAATCATCCAACTTCCTGATTTCATCTTCCAACTACTGTACCTTCAAATCAATATCACCAAACTTCTCCTTGTGCCATCTACTCAAAGGTATCGTTAAAGCCTTCAACTTTTCAGTAAATTGAACCTCACCTAGACCTCTCCATTCCTCCTTCACCATTCTGAGAAACCCGTCATGTGTGAATCAAGAATCCAGACTTCGAAATGGCCTCAGCCCTCCTCTTAATCTACTGTCCTCCACTATCAAAGGACAATGATCAGATAAACCTCTTGGTCCACCTTTAAGCCGTATCTCAGGAAACTGTTCAAGCTATTCCATGATAACAAAGACTCTATCAATGCGACTGTAAGATTGGCCTCTAAACCATGTAAATTTACGATCATTCAGTTCTAAATCCACTAACTCCATATCCCGTATCGAGTCTCTAAAATCTTCCGCTGATGCTGTTAAAGCATTAGCTCCTTTTCTTTCTTCTTCTCTCACAATCTCATTAAAATCACCCATATAACAAATGGGGACCTGGCATACTCCAGCAATAAAACTCAACTCCTCCCACACATTTAGCTTCTCCTCCCTGACATGCGTACCATACACCAAACAAAACGCACAATAAAAATTATTGCTCATCAACACCCGTTCCACACACAACCACCTCTCCCCTTTATAACAGTTACTCAACTTAAAAATCATTTTGTCCCACATTAACAATAGACCTCCAGAAGCCCCTTCGAAACCCACATATTCCCAATCCACCGCATCATTTCCCCAAATTTGCACTACGTCAAACTTAGTAACTTCATTCTTCTTTGTCTCTATCAAGCCTAGTATATTCACATTATTTTTTCTCTTAAAATTTTTAACCATACCCACTTTTTCAACACCCCCAATACCCCTCACATTCCAAAAACTATAAATCATTTAAGCATATTATTACACACCTTATTCCAGTTTTTAGGCCGGCTCCTTCTTGCTTTCTCCTTTTGCTTTGCTTGTCTTCGTTTCTGTGCAAGCACTTCATTCTGAGCTTGAAGAGCTGTCATAATGTCGTCTTCATCGTCATATAGGACAGCCCCTGATTCCACTGCCAAGACCCAAGCAACTCTATTTTCAATCAAGTATTCATCCCAGCTTTTTATTTGCTTCACAATATTCTGATCACTGATTACATCCTTTTTAGAATTCCCAACATCCTCCAAGTTCCTGACCGCCCCATCGTCTTCAAAGTATGTTCCCTCCCTCAGAGTATCCTCATCACCCCCCCCCCCAATCTGCCTCCTCTACTCCATCATCCCTTACCGATCTTGTAACGATGTTCCTCTTTACACTCTCGTCCAGACTTTCGTGAACTGTATGTAATATGGCATTAGTTTCATTCAAGCTCCCTATTATTCTTCCCCCTTCCTCCCCGTCCAATAGATTGACGCTATCTATCACAGAGTTGTTGACCGCATAAAGCATCCCCGCACAAGAGAAATCATTCATCCCTACGCCATTTACCTTTATTACCATACAGGTTTCCACCGTTGGCACTGGCTTGTTCCCTCCAACACCATCATGCTCCTTCATGGCACCGCCAATGTCAAACTCGTCCTTCACTGTGACAGCAACCGCTTTCCAAGCATCCCCGCGGGCACCACCGCTAACCTTCTGCCGGCCAACTTCTATCCCTACCACTCCTCCACCATATCCCGCGTCGCTATTGTGATTCACGTTATCCACCACAATTACGTGATACCCAAGACCCTCCCACTGTCCAATGCATCGTATCACCTGCACCACCACCCACAGCAGCTGCCAAGAACTCCTTGTGAAAGCGCAGTATGATGAAGTCACCGTCGCACCTTACGGTAGCAGCTGATCAACTCCAATCCCCTTCCCATCCCAGGCAGTACCACGCTCCTATCGAGAGTACATCCCATGTTCCACATCTGGGTTGGGTTACTCGACCCACCCATCCTCTAGTATCAGCTTCCATTGCTTTTTTCAAATTTACCAAAATTCTCGCACGCCATTCATCCAATTCTTCGAGGGAAATGACCCTTCTATCCATTCCCTATTCGTCTGCCAGTGCCTATGTCACCATCTCCACCGCCATGTCCCACCCCATCTTTAATGGTATCTCCCGTGATTTAGCACGGACGCCAAATTCTAACTCTTTGCTGCATTCTACTCTACTTGTCTCTCCTGTCTGCTTCACGCTGTTCAAACCAGCCACCGTAGTCACTTGGTGGTTCCCATAACCAATTAAACTCTTCTGAAGATATCTGGTATTAGCGACATCTTCTGTAACATGTTTCGCCTTATCATCAATCGCATTCGGTCCCATCTCTTGTATTGCTTTGAGTACCCTTCCCTTCGTAGTATACCTTATGAAAGCAAACAAGTGGATCCATCCATTCTTCTGCTTCGCGACAGATATATGTTGTTTATGCGTCCTGTCCACTTAAACAAGTAAAACAATTCTTTCTTCGAACTATATTCCGGTAAATTGTCCACAAAAATTATAAATGATTCTTTTTTCAAACGTTGATACTCTTCTCAATTCCAAATTCACGGATCTTTTTCATTCTGTGAGTGCCTAACTCTATCCCACCCTGTGTTTTCCCACCGTGCTCGCCCTCTCTCTCGTGCTCTCATACTCCCAGGAGTACCAACAGAGTACCTACGGAGTACCTACCGAGTTACTCTCTCTCTAAACCCTAACCCTATTTTTTCCAAATGTCTTAACTTAAAGAAATTATTGTGAGAAAAGTAGAAAATTAATGACTGGCTCCTGTATCAGTTAGTCAAGAGTTGTCCAGAAATGTTGAGGGAGTGGATTGTGATAGGTAGATGTGGTGGTTGAGATTGGGAGTTGAAATTCTGAGTAGAATTGTTAGAGCTTTGATATGTATTATCAAATCTATGGAAGCAATTTAGGGTAGTGTGGCCAAAATGTGCACAAACTTGACATTGAGGTCTGGTGTCTACTACAAAATTTCTGCTCCCTCTAAAGAATCTACCACCATACCCTCTTCTTCCACCAAACGGAGGTCTTGAGCTATCACGTGCAAATTGTGATAGAGCTTGAGTGTAGTTTGCATGTATGGATCCTAATTCAGTTTTTCTGAATCTTTTGAACATATTTTCGTGTGCTAGTAACAATGTCTCAATCTCAATTAAAGAGAGAGACTCAAACTTAGTCATGATAGAAGAAATGTACATAGCATAGTCCTTAGTTAGGCCATTAACAATTTCAGTAAGATGATCTTCCAATGAAAGAATATGACCAACTGCTCCAAGAGAATCTACCACATTTCTTATTTTCTTCGAGTAATCCGATGCTAAAATTCCTTGCTTGCTGATGCTTTTGAGTTGAGACCTAAGTTATTGAATTTTAATATTTGAAGCTTTAGTAAAATAATCTTGAATTCTTGACCATACCTGATGAGCATATTCACAATCCAAAACCTAATTGTTGAAATAAGTATCAATAGCACTGAGGAGCTAAGTCATAAGGCAATGATCTTCAACTCTCCGTCATGTAGATGCAGTAGATTCAGTACCAGAAACTTGTACAACTTCATTTTTGAATTATGGTGAGACTTTAGATTGAAGATGGTGATCTCTCAATTTGTTATCATTGATGACATAAAGAGCTAGATGCTGCCAGATTTTAAAATTGTTTTCGTTGAGTTTATCAATGGTAGAGCAGAAAAAAAAAAAAAGGAGAATTTGAAGAAGATGAAGAAAAAAGAATCAATATGCATGGATCTTGAACCTCAGCCCTAGATACATTGCTTCTGGATAATATGTATATCAGTCTATTTATATACATGAAAGAAAAAGTTAGTTATAACAGAAAGATAAGACCAGAGTTGAACTAACTTGCTACAACAGGTAACCTTAGTTAGTTATAACAGAAATTATTCCTTTTCTTTCCTCAAAGTTAATACCTTTATTGCAATCAAATGCTTCCATTACAATTCTCACAAAATCAGGGATAAGCAAATGCAATAGATATAAATGAGGAGACTCCTAAAAAAACAATACCAAACTAAAACAGAAATTATTTCTTTACTCAAACTTCTTGATTTTCTTGATCATTAGTGTATAGTCTAACAAATTTGTACTCAATTTAAAAGCAAATCTATTATGTTATATTTTATTTTATTTTAATTTTTAATTTCTTTATTTTGTCAAAAGTTTGAATGCAAGTTACTTCTCACTTCTTAAAGCCAATGAATGTTGTTTCTTTTGCAATACCATATGCTTCACTTAACACAACAAATGAGAATGATAGAAACTATTAAAAAAAATAACAAATTATTCAAATGACAAGAACTTTGAGAGAGCTCTATATATTTTGAAGTCCTTTCTCTTTCTAATATATTGAAGGACATATGTTTTATTAATATTTATTATTTAGAGACAACATAATTTTTAGATATTAAGTATATTAGATTAAGTTTTTTAAAAATTCATACTATAAATAATTTACTATTTCTTGACAAATGATAATTTTTCATTAAAATTTTGATTATTCAACTTTTATATATTAATTAAAGACTAAACGCTCAAGTTTCCGATCGAATATTTTATTCTTCAAACAGATTTTTATTATTTAAGAGTACTAAAGAATTAATCCAAACAAATTGGTCCCTTTAATATTTTTCAATCAAAATTTTAATATACCTAGACAAATAAATTTTTAATAAATTTTATTATAATACAAATAAGTCTCGATATATTATTATATGGTAACAACTTAGTTCCTTTCAAAATCACACTGAGGCACAAATCTATCTAAATAGAAAATTTTCAATAACATAGTGCTCTATAAATTTGCTTGAGAACAAAGTATTGATTTAGAATTTTTTGAGAATCAATTTAAATTTTTACTGTATATTAACTGCAAACATCTTTCTAAAATTTCTAATACAAAATTAATTAAGTAATTTTATTAATGTAATTTTTTCATAAAATTTTTAACATGAATTTTGTATGATTAATGAAGATAAATTTTAAAAAAGAAATAATTACATTACATACATACATATTTTTTCAAATTTAAAATATTTCAAATATATTATAAATAAATTATGTTATACTTATCATTGCAAAAAAATATATCATTGACAAATTTAAATGTCACCACAAAATAAACTATTTAAGTCTGTCAATCGGTAAAACATAGTACATAATTTTGAAGATCATTACTTAAAGCTGCATGACATATAAATATCTTAATATAATTATGTGTTGGTATTTATAGAAGAATGATAACTGAAAATTATTAAATAATTTAATATATTTAATTAAATTATTTAATATAATACATGTCAATAATTTAGTTATTTTCATGTGAGTACATAGACACCTTATTTCATCTATAATAATATATATACTAATTAAGAAGAAGAAATACATAGATATGTCATCACCGTAATAGATTACTACAAGTCTAATTGTTATATATTAAGGGTATATTTATCTATAAAAGAAATTTAGAGAGCCCGATTTTATCACCAGTTTGTTTGACAGCTTTCTCATTTTGCTCTCTATATTCTCTAAAAGTGAAATTTTTGTACATAGCTGGCTTGGTATGGCTATGACTTTGTATCAATGTCTCCAACAAAGGGCAATAGAAGAATGCTACTGAGTACCTCTCTTCCTTTTGGGAAACTACCACTCTGTGTTTTATACTTTTGTATATACCATTGCTCAATGCCTGTAAGAATGGAAACAAACTATTAAATTATTATATTCTTACAGAATTATTAAAGCTAAGGTGTATATGTAAATGTATCGTGCTTAATTCAAAAAAAATATTTCGGGGCAAGAGAAAGAGAAAGATATTTTTACATGTTCTATGCCAAAGAAATTCTTACTCCATATGTCATATGAGCAAAAAATTCTTGGAATTTAAACTATGAATTAAAGAATAATAATACACTATTCTAATCATTTCCAAATTTAAAAGTAAGTAATAGGGCAACAAGAAAGTAGCATTGTGCTTAAATATTAGAGATTTTTTTTAAGAAAAACAAAAAAACACTTAACATTATTAATTATTAGGTCATGTGCTAGCGTAGTTATTTTTATTGCTTGTTTAAGGGTACTATTACAATCATATATATTTCAAGTCTTTGAGTCAATTTAGGTCAACTTTTAAACAAAAATACTAATAATGAAGTGGTACTAATAATTGGTAATGAAATCAACAAAGTATACCCAACGGACATTATTATAACCCTCTTTATCAATGATCACAATTATTTTAAAAATAATCACTATATAATTTGAACTAATAAACCAGATAAAATTTCTAAATTTTTTTAACTAGTTGTTAACGGAAAAACTGATAAAAAGTATAAATATTTAAAAAAAAGTACAGTATTTTGTAGAATATATTATGAATAAATTTTTATTTTGAGTATGTTTTTATTGATTTTTATATTTATTTAGTTTATAATAAATCTGATTATATTGAACTCTTTTAGAAATCTTAAAAAAATTAAGTCTGGCATGCACGTATATAGAAAATATTCTGAGAACAATTAATTAATTAAATGATGAATCACCTGAAATAAATCTCCAATGTTGATAACCAGAGCTCCTGGATTAGGCTTCACACGAATCCATTTTCCATCTTTTAATAATTCCAATCCTCCTACATGGTCCTGATAAACAATACTAAGAAAACTTGAGTCATTGTGGGGCATAAGTCCATATAACTTTGAAGATAATAGTTTTGGACATGGAGGATATCTATTCAGTCTAATTATAGAACTTTCTTGAAAACAATTCTCTTTGAAATAATTCTTGGATTTCATAATCATCTTCATTTTGCAAGCCAAAGTTTCTGCCAAGCATTGGGCTAGTGGGGTAACTGCTGCTGCTGCAAGGGCTTCAATGTTCCATCTGCATCAAATTTAATGAAAGATGTACTTATTAATTATGTATAAATTAATAAAAAATAAAAATGCATAAAGCATATAATAATAATAATAATAATAATAATAATAATAATAATAATAATAATAATAATAATAATAATAAGCCAATGAATTATAGCTCAAATGGTATAGTCTTTTCATATTTATTGAAGAAGTCGCGGGTTAAAAAAATATAATGAATATACAATAATGAGTATAAGAAAAAACATCTTTACATCGAACCAATTTTTTTAATGTAAAATTTACTTTATTTGAATTTAAAAAATACCAATTTTATATAAAAAAAATCGTCATATCATATAAATCCAATTGTTCAACATTTTAAAAGTAGTTTAATGTTGTCATATTGTTAATTCAATAAACTTCTACTAATAAAAAAAGTTATATTATAAATATTACTCCTCAAGTTGTTTTTCCTATTGGTCTATTGTCTCCTGCTTCTTTTAGATTAGTTATTTATACTAATAACTTTTTTTTCTTATTATAGTTAAAATAGATTAAAGAGTGGATTTAAAATAGGGATTGAAAATAAAAATAAAAAAATAAAAAAGAGCAAGAGAATTGGAGATAATTTATGTATAACTAATTCATCAACCTTTCTAATTATTTCAGACATAGAAAGAGAAGAGAATGAAAAAAAATATTTGAGCTAGTAGTAAAAAAATTGTTCAATAAAATTTAATTAGTATATCCAACTTTAATTTTTTTTAATTTATGACTTCAACACTCCTAAGTAAGCAATCAGAATATTTAATAGGAATATTGTGACAAATTAGTCAAAAGTATGAAATTATTAAAGATATAAAATAGTGGAGTCATTGATTATTCATATAATTGGTCAATCATATTGTCGCATTAATTATACTATTCCAACAATTATGAAATATACTACTTTTCACCTTTAATGTTCAATAAATAGTTAGGTTAATATATACATGCATTGTCTAAACATCTATGCTATATAATTGAAGTACAAAGAAAAATTTGGTAAGATGCCATATATTTCATTGGTTAATAACAAAATATTATATGATTAATAAAATTTATTATTTATAAATAATATTTAATTAATATTTTAAATTTTAAATTTAATATATAAAATATTAATTAAATATTGATTAATATTAATAAAAAATATTAATTTTATTTTTTTAATTAATTAATGAGTACTCATAAGATTAAACTAAGTAATAATTAGACAGTACAAATTCTAACCAGTAGTTATGACAAAGGTCCAGAGTACTTTTAATATGAGTAAAATGAATGACAATACTTACAGTCTTACATCAGTAAAATTATTAAAGGTGGTAATTTTTATAAATTGAAATACATTTTTAAAATGTATTTAATATATTAAATTTGCTTAAAAAATAAAATATTTAATTAATTTTATTTTTAATCTTAGTATTTTTTATATTTATATTAAAATATAATTATTATTAATTAGTTATATAAATTATTTTTAATTAATAAAATAAAAAATATTAGTTGTTAAAAAATACTAATATCAAAATAATACTTACTCTAAAAAATGTAGATGCAGTGTGATTGTAATTTTGTTAGAATTTTCTGCAGATAAAATCAACCACAATAAATAAAAAAATTATTATTTTTATTATCTTTTATAAAAGTTTAATTTGAGAACATAAAATATTAAAAATAAAAAACAGACAAAAATATATCAAACCCATATTAAAAATGGAAATCTTAGCAAGTGTTATTTTCATTATTTATTAAAAAATCCCTATTTTATATATATCAAAAATATTATTTATATACTAAAATTAGTCACTAAAATCAACTATTAATATATTTGTGTATAAATATATGTATAATTTAATTTATTTTTTAATGTATATTTATATTTCAACATGTATTTTATACTAATAACTAATTTAATAGTTGATATATATATATATATATAGAGAGAGAGAGAGAAAGAGAGAGAGAGAGAATTTACTAATCAAATTAATTTCAAATAAACACCATATAGGTAGAGTAGAGTAAGCTAAGATTATTTCTATATATAACATCATAATAAAAGAAAATAATAATGTCAATTCACACATAATTTTTTTATATTATATATTTATATTAATTTATAAAAAGAAATGACATCATCAAGATAAAAATAACAATATTTATTTTTTATAAAAAAAAATTAGTACAGTTAGATATCTTTTAAAAATTATTTATCATTCAACTTTTAAAAGAGAAAAAAACTAAAAAATAAATAACTTTTCATAAAAAAATAAATAAATTTCTATAAAAATAAATATTTAAATTAATTAAATAATATTATTTAAATTAAAATATTGGCTAAAAAAAATTTAAAAGACAAATAACATTTCTCAAAAAAAAATAACATATACCTGAGACTTTTGTGCTGGTTGTCCATCATTGATATATCTGAAATAGGAAAATGAAATGCTTCGGACCATAACAATTGCTTCAAATTAGTAGCAGATGGGTTTCCCCATCTATAAGTTCTTGGAGGCAAACCAAGAAAATTATCTGAAGATTTTTTCACAAAAGGTTGATAGAACAGTTTCATTTGCTCAAACAGCATCATACCAAGAAGATCCTTTGAAATACCATGATTCACAATCTGAAAGAAACCCCATCTCCTTGCAGCATCACTTATCTCTTCCATGCACTCATCTCTCTCATCAAGATTATTTTCATTCAACCGGTTAAGATCAATCAAAGGTAGCTCTATCTCATCATCAAAATTCTCCACCAGTAACAAGTCATTATTGCGGTTTGAATCTTCTTCTTGCAAAAGGGTCTTGTAGGTTTCTAGGAATGGAGGTTCATAATCCATTTTTCTTTTTGGAGTTATGTATTACTCTGTGGAGTAGTAATCTATATATATATATATATATATATATAAGAGTGAAATAGTTATATCACTAGTTTAATTAATTGCAACAAATACAATACAACATACTAGAAAGTTCGAGAAACAAACTTTTGATGCATGCTTGGTGCTACAAGCACTTAATGTTGATCACAACAATTACTAATATAATTACTGTCCATTTAATTGAGATTAAATGCTGTTTAATTAAGTTGGATTTTTGCATGAACCGTTGGGATTATTATTTATAAGAAATTTGTGTAAGATTGCCGACATATTTATATTCTCTATATATGTTGTTGGCCTGAAAAAAGCACAGGACATAACGTCGGCTAGTGCTAGCTGTCTCGTCTGTCTTTCTAATAAGTGTATATCTACTATATAATAATTTGGAACCGCCACTTAGGCCAATATTATAATAATCCCCATATATATCTATTCAGTGATGTTATGAGAATCTTAAATTAAATTAAAAATAGCCAAACATGTCCTCAACTTTATATTCGTTTGTGAGACATTAGGCTCGATGCATGCTAAATCAATATCTGATATAAGTTAAAAAATTCGGAGGAGAATGTTAGAGACCAACATTTTTAGTAATAAATTATAAGCGTTACATAGCTATCAGTGTTCTATTCTTATTTTTCAACTTATTAACGCGCAACTTGAATCTTAACACTTATTTAAGTGGATAAGTACATAGTTATCAGTGTTCTGTTTATTCACATTCCAATTTGGTTAAACATGATATATATATATATATATATATATAAAACTTCAACAATGACAAGAGACCAAATTACCTGTAAGTGCTTGAGTCTGAAATAATTGATTATTACGGTACGTTAACCAGCTTCATATGCAGAATAAAGTGATCAAGAGAAGGGATTCTAAATTTGAATAGTAATGAAATAAAGTATATATGCTAGATTGTGAATGTGAATGTAGTTGCATTTGCATACATTACTCCATTATTATTTATAGGCATGAAACCATAATGGCACTATATAGTAAAGCTAACGAGTATATGGCTAAAGACGAGAACACGCGGCTAGCCATAGAAACAGAGAAAGAAGGGACACACAATAATAATATTGCAACACTGCAATATGCCAAATGATTTTGTGTAAATTAAATTGCTGAGATAGGTAAATGAAGAGAACTCCCTGTTATTAAAGTTTTGTTGAAAATAATAAATTAAAAAAACATTAGGTGATAAATATTTTTTTATTTATTTTTGTCTTATGTTTGAATAAATATTAACCAACTCTTTTTCTCATATTAATATAATATTTTTTATTATTAAATCAGATGTCTTATTTATTAAGAGATTTACAAGCTAACTAGGAATAGTCTTTTGTTAGGAATGACATTTTTATTCATATATGTGGATACTCGTTTTATCCCCATTCAATTAGGATGGGTTCTCTTACGAAGACAGGTCAGGTTTGGATTTAAGGTGAATTCGTTCGTATTCATTTTTTTTATATATGATTTTTTAATTTATTGTAATATTATAATTTTTTGAATATTGTGATAATTTATTTAGTAACTAGACATTGATATTTTGTAAAATATTGTTTGAATCTTAATTTTTTTATTATTATTTTATAAATTTTAAGTTCTAATTTTGTATATTAAATTTTAAAAGTGTCCGGATTCCCGGAATAAATAGAGATGGGGTAGGATACTTATAGAGATAGATCTGTACATCCAAAGACGAATTCAGGTGCAAGTGTTTATTATCTGGGAATAATATTAGAGTGTGTTTTTATAAATCGAAATACGATAAGATATAAGTAAAATAAGTTATGAATTTATGACTATTGGACCAATTCAAATTAATTGGAGATGGATATTCTAATTATAAAAAAAAGTTAACAATTGTATTGTTTTTTTTTCACAGTAATTTTTCTATTTTTAAATGTATGAGTTCATTAATATAATCATAAAAGAAATTAAAAAAAAAAAAAAGCAACAATGGCTAATTTTGTGGTTTTTGTTGTATTTAAAGTACTTGTGTATAATTCCGGGGTTGAGGAGGTGCTGGTTGTGTGGTTTTTTTTAAGGGAAAAAAAATCCATCTTTTAATCACTTCTCTCATCGTGAAAATGTGGATTTGATTCTGGTGGTCACGCCGTCACGGGTCCATTACTCCATTATCTATTGACAGGCGACTTTTCTCCTTGATCCTAAGACCTAAAATTCATCATTCTCCGACTTAATTATCTTTAGAATTTAGCTAATAAATAAATATTTTAAGAGTGTTGATCAAAATAATAAAAATATGAAAAATAAATTTTCCTATATTAATATACTTTTTACATTTGCTTTTTCTATTAAAACTTTATCTATACTTATTTAGGAAAAAAATCAGAATTTTTTGTTTTCCACGTAAGCGTATTAACACACGTATTACGTTTCCAAAGCGCTTATTTACCGTTATGAACGACTCTTCTTCTTTTTTCTCGATAAAAATCACAGCTGTCATTTTTTTTTCACGTTTCTCCTCTTCCTCCTCTTCTTCCTTCTTCTTCTCCTTCTTCTTTGTGTTTCTCCTCCTGTTTCTTCACGTGTTTCATCTTCATCGTCGTGTTTCTCCTCTTCTTCTTTTGATTTTGCAACATTATGTATTTTTTTTTGTTTGATTTTTTCCTCCCAAAAAGAATTATGAGAATATGAAATAAGAAGATGAAGAAGAAGAAACAGCAGAAGATGAGGAGGAGGAAGAGGAAGAGTTCTGAATTATGCAGAACTTATCATAATAAAAATACACCCAAAATTTCTTAAAATACACCCAAACATCTTCGTGTTACACCCAAATATCTTCATTTTACACCCAAATTTGCTGTAAATACAGAAATGAGTTATGCTACGTATACACTAAAATCAGCCACCAAAGTCAGCCACCGGTATAAAATACATACTGGAATACAAATATACATTAAAAATAAATTAAACCACACATGTATTTATACAAAAATACATTGGTGAATGATTTTAGTGGCTGATTTTAGTGTATAAATAGCATTTTTGTACAGAAAAATATTTCTTCTAATGCTGCATTTTTTTTTCTTCTTCTTTTTCTTATTTCTTTCTTTCTTTTAGTTAAATGAATGTAAGTTCATCCTCTTCCAAGTAATTTTGGAGCATTATGTGTTTTTTCTTCTTTATTTGATTTTTTTGTTTTTATTCTTATTAAGAGAGTAAAACAAGAAGAAACTTAAGAAGGTAAAACAAAAAGGAAAAGATGAATAAGAAAAAAAAGAAGAAGAAGATGGTGATGAAGATGAAAAAAAAGAACCAGCAGAAGATGAGGAGGAGGAAGAAGAAGAAGAATTCTGAATTATGCAGAACTTATCAGAATAAAAATACACCCAAAATTCTTTAAAATACATCCAAATATCTTCGTGTTACACTCAAATATCTTCGTTTTATACCCGAATTTGCTGCAAATACAGAAATAAGTTATGCTACGTGTACACTAAAATCAGCCACCAAAATCAGCCATCAGTATAAAATACATACTGGAATACAAATATACATTGAAAATAAATAAAACCACACATGTATTTATACACAAATACATTGGTGGCTGATTTTAATGTACAAATAGCATTTTTGTACAGAAAAATGTTTTCTCTAATACTGTATTTTTTTCTTCTTTTTTTTCCTATTTCTTTCTTTCTTTTAGTTAAATGAATGTAAGTTCATCATTTTTCAAGTAATTTTGGAGCATTATGTGTTTCTTCTTCTTCTTTGTTTGAATTTTTTATTTTTATTCTTGTTAAGAGAGTAAAATAAGAAGAAACTTGAGAAGGTAAAACAAAAAGGAAAAAATGAATAAGAAAAAAAGAAGAAAAAGATGGTGATGATGATGAAAAAAAAAAAAAAAAGATAAGCAGCAGAAGATTAGGAGGAAGAAGAGGAAGACTTCTGAATTATGCAAAACTTATCAGAATAGAAATTCACTCAAAATTCCTTAAAATATACCCAAATATCTTCGTGTTACACCCAAATATCTTCGTTTTACACCCAAATTTGTTGCAAACACAGAAATGAGTTATGCTACATGTACACTAAAATTAGTCACCAAAGTCAGCCACCGATATAAAATACATACTGTAATACAAATATACATTAAAAATAAATTAAACCACACATGTATTTATACACAAATATATTGGTGGCTGATTTTAATGTACAAATAGTATTTTTGTACAGAAAAATGTTTCCTCTAATGCTGTATTTTTTTCTTCTTCTTCTTATTTTCCTTATTTCTTTCTTTCTTTTAGTTAAATGAATGTAAGTTCAGGCCATGGATTCCTTACTCCTACATTCTTGTAGGTGTATCATTAACCATCATCAAAATAATTACAAAATATACCCCTTTTTTCTTTTTCGAAAAAATTACTAATTGCATTTTGATCCCTCAAATTATTAGTTTTTAACGTTTTCCCTTTTCCTTTCATTCTCACATTAGAAGCATTCAGAGAAGAGAAGGTCTGCTAGGATTTTTATCTAATTTTAATTCCTACATTCTTCTCTTCCTCTTCCTCTGCTGCAAATCTCATTAGCTGCAACACGCCGCAACCTGCGACCGCCGCCGCGCAACCTGCCGCCGCCACGCAAGACGCTGCCGCCGCGCAAGACGCTCCCTCCACCGCGCAAGACGCTGCCTCAACGCTTGGAGGTTAGTTAATCATTATGCCTTTTCAATTCATGGATCCCTTTTCTTGCTTTTCCTCTGTCATTAAAAAACCTAAATACTGGCTTGCATTTTCGGCTATTGTCCCGCCACTCAGTTTTAGCACTTACTATGTATCTAAAGCTAAACAAGCAGGTTAATCCTCATGGGTGATCCAATTCTCAGAACATGATGAGTCATGTTTATAAAAGCAACCAAGAAAAACTTTTTATATGTGATAACTGATGAAATTATTGTTTTTACTGCTATTGTAGCTACTATTTCAGAGACATATACACCATACAAATCAAGGAATCAGAAGGATACAATTGAAGTTGGTCCAGGAAACTTGAAACTGATTTATTCTAAGAAGGAAGCAAAAACTCACTGAATACATCAACAGCAAAAGCAAGGTATGCAATTTGGATGGAACCTTACTTTTCCACTTCATTCCCTTACATTTGTCACTTTGAAAATCTAGTATATCATTGTACTTAGATACAATTTATATCCAAATACATTGATCTAAGAATTTACTAGATCTTCAAATTGTGTGATTTTTTAATATTTTGTTATTTGCTTACTGAATACTGTATCCTAAATTGGTATTTGAATAATTTGTTCAAGTGATTAGTAGTTGAGTTCAAGTTGTTAGTATCTGAATACTGTATTATGAAAGTGTGGGTTGAATCGAAAAAGAGATTTCCTTCAATGCAGTGTAGACATCTAAAATTAAATTGTATTAATTGTAATTAAGAATTCAACTACTTTTCATAATATTTTTGATTTGCTTGATATATCTGATACATATTTTAACTAGAGATACTTGATGTGCTTGTGCTAAACAAAAAGAGCATTCTTTTTATGATAATGTCTGTGATTGGATTTTTATGCAACTTTATAAACATATTCCGTATGAAGCTAGCTTTCACCTTAACTTTTTGTGATTTTTATGTTTAATATTCTTTATCTTTGCTCTAATATTTCCAGTTGAATTGTTAACTATTTGTAAATTTGTTGAACACTGCAAATTCCCGTATATGACATTATTACGTTTAGGAGAGATTGGTAGGAGGATGGATCTTAGTACACATGCTCATATAGAAAATATTGTAATTGAATCCTTCCAATCTCCTTTTGAAGAGATAAAGTATGATGCTTCTTATGCTCTTGGTAATATCGCTGTTGGCAATCTTCCAAAATACTTACCGTTTATCTTGGATCAGATTGATAATCGGCAGAAGAAACAGTATCTCTTGTTTCATTCTTTGAAGGAGGTATGTTTCCTTGAACAAATATTTTTTCCTTGATTGTGATTTCGTGCAGATATTTATGGAAGATGCAATTCTATTACCCTTTCTTACCCAGGCATTGGCATATTATATATAATATTATATTGCCTTTTATTTCAATACCTGTCTACTGCTTCTACTGAATGTGTAATGGGAACAAACAAAAAGTTTAAGCATCTATGGATGAAATTTGACCAAGTTAGAGTCCATTCTTTTTTTTTATACTCATTGATCTGTGTAGCTACTAGATTTTTCCTTTTTATTAATTGTGAATTTAGAAGTTAGTATATACTTTTTTTTGGTGGGGGGGATGTCCCTCTCCCCTAAAAATGAAAATTTTAGTGTATAAAAGCCTTTACTTTGTTCTTGTGTTTCTGTTTTTACTCTTCTAGTTCCACCATTAGATTTTGGATTCACGCTTCTTTATTTTTCCCCTTAATACAATAAATGAAACTCGTGTCCAATTCCATGGTTTCTAAGATTGACACTATTGGATTATTTTTAATTTTAAAAGATTGTGATTTGTGATGGCTAGTACTCGGTGTGCGGACGATATCAAGTTCAATGGTTCTACTTTTACCGTACTATTTGGTCTCTATTTTAAAAATATTTGTTCTTATCATGTTGGGAAATTTATATACAAACTTAAGCTTCATTTTGAATTGTGTATTGGTGTTCAGGAAGTAATGGGTCAGGAATTTTCTCATGAAGGGTTAGTAGCGAGCATATATCATATGATCAGGATGAGCAGGAGGAAGATATGGAAGAGAAGTTGACGTGGATTATATGGATGAGGACGACACAAATGTGAAACCAATGTTCGATTATCACGGCTTCGATGAAGGGTATAACATTGACTCACTCGAAGACATTGGGATGATTGAATTTTAGAACATCAGGGACGAAGATGTATGTCATTTTCATTTTTCTGATGTCGACATTGCATTTGAGTTCTACAATAGATATGCAAGGACAAGAGGCTTTAGTGCTCGGAAGAATAGGACTAAGAAGAGTCGTGCGGGCGTAAGGATTTAGACCGCAAAATAATTATGGCATTGAAAACTTTAAGAGAAAACCTACTCCCGAGACAAGGTGTGGCTACAGTGCAATGATGGAGATTCGTCTAGATGCACCTAGTGGTCGTTGGTTTATTTCTTATTTTTCTGATGAACACAATCATCCGCTTCTGGATCCTCGGTTGACTGGATTGCTTCTGGGCATAGATTCATGTCTGAGGATGATATTGGCCACATGATTAACATGAAAAAGGGTGGGATTATTGTTGAGTAGATATATCGGGCATTAGCAAATCAGGCAGGTGGCTACGAGTATCTCTTCACGCAAAGGGACATGTACAATAAAATAGCAAAGCAGAGGCGCCAATTACCTGGTGATGCATATGCAGCTTTGAAGTATCTAGAAGATCAAGCAACAAATAACCCTTCTCTCTATTTTAATCATCACATGGATGCCGATGGTACTTTGTGCAATTTATTCTAGTGCGATGGTCTCAGTAGGGCAGATTACTCATTATTTGGCGATGTGTTGGCTTTTGATGCTACCTATAAGAGGAATAAATATATGTGTCTATTGGTGGTATTTTCTGCTGTCAATCATCACAATCAAACAATTATCTTTGCTGCTGCTTTAATTTGTGATGAGGAAAAAGACACATATAGGTGGTTGTTACAACAACTGAAGGTGGCAATGAATGGGAAAGCACCTGTTTCGGTTATCACGGATGGTGATCTATCAATGAAGTTCGCCATTGAGAAAGAGTTTCCTAATGCACATCATAGATTATGTGCGTGGCATCTGATTCGCAATGCAACAAGTAACATTGGGAAGCCCCATTTTACCTCCATGTTTAAAAAGTGTATGTTAGGAGACTATGAAATTGATGTATTTCATCAAAAGTGGTTTGAAATAGTTGAGGGATTGGTGCACGAAATTATGATCATCAATGACACCAACAACTTGGTACGCACAATTGTAATCTCAACTCTTTGTCACAACTCCGCACAACTAACCAGCAAGTGTACTGGGTCGTCCAAGTAATAAACCTTACGTGAGTAAGGGCCGGTCCCACGGAGATTGTCGGCTTGAAGCAAGCTATGATCATCTTGTAAATCTCAGTCAGATGGATTCAAATGGTTATGGAGAATTGATAATTAAAAGATGAATAAAATATAAAATAAGATAGAGATACTTATGTAATTCATTGGTGAGAATTTCAGATAAGCGTATGAAGATGCTTTGTTCCTCCTGAACTTCTGCTTTCCTATTGTCTTCATCCAATCATTCATACTCCTTTTCATGGCAAGCTTTATGTTGGGTTTCACCGTTGTCAATGGCTACCTCCCGTCCTCTCAGTGAAAATGGTCCAAATGCGCTGTCACCGCACGGCTAATCATCTGTCGGTTCTCGATCATGTTGAAATAATCCTGCCAAATGGTGATTCAACATAGATTCTACATCTTGGAACCAAGCCAATTTTGGAGCAGCTTTGTGATAATGAAACCAACCAGCAAAAAGCATTAAGGCTGCAAATACTAATGCACCAATTGCGGTGCAATAAAGTTGTAATTCACTAGTTATTCCAGATGCTTGCCAAATCTGGAAAAAACCGGAGGTTATTTGTATTCCTCGGAAACCCCCGCCAACATCACCATTTAATATTTCTTGGCCCACTATTGGCCAAACCACTTGGGCACTAGGTCCAATGTGAGTTGGATCACTTAGCCATGCTTCATAACTGGAAAAACGAGCACCATGGAAATACATGCCACTAAGCCAAAGAAAGATGATGGATCCATTGATCCTTTTGCGTCTGTCACTATGCCCAACACTCGCGAGTTTAAAGCTCGTCACAGTCATCCCTTCCCAGATCCTACTCGGAATATCACAGACAAGGTTTAGACTTTTCGGATCTCAGGAATGGCCGCCAATAATTCTAGCCTATACCACAAAGGTTCCAATCTTAGATTAGAAACCTAAGAGATACACATTCAAGCTTGTTTGCATGTAGAATGGAAGTGGTTGTCAGGCACGCGTTCATAGGTGAGAATGGTGATGAGTGTCACGGATCATCACATTCATCAAGTTGAAGAACAAGTATATATCTTAGAGATGAAGTAGGCGTGAATTGAATAGAAAAATAATAGTACTTTGCATTAATTCATGAGGAACAGCAGAGTTCCACACCTTAATCTATGGTGTGTAGAAACTCCACCGTTGAAAATACAAAAGTGATAATGGTGTTCATTGGTTTCGGCCCCAGAGAGGAACCAGAAGAACCAAGATGATCCGAAGATGAAAAGTATAATAGCAAAAGGTCCTATTTATAGAGAACTAGTAGCCTAGGGTTTACAGAAATGAGTAATTAATGCAGAAATCTTATTCCGGTCCCACTTGGTGTGTGCTTGGGCTGAGCATTGAAGCTTTCATATGTAGAGACTTTTCTTGGAGTTAAACGCCAGCTTTTGTGCCAATTTGGGCGTTTAACTCCAGCTTTTATGCCAGTTCTGACATTTTGACGCCAGAATTTTTATGCTGACTTGGAACGCCGGTTTGGACCATCAAATCTCGGGCAAAGTATAGACTATTATATATTGCTGGTAAGCCCAGGATGTCTCCTTTCCAATGAAATTGAGAGCGCACCAATTAGGTTTCTGTAGCTCCAGAAAATCCACTTTGAGTACTTCCAACAGCATCTGTAGTCCTTTTTCAGCCTCTGAATCAGATTTTTGCTCAGGTCCCTCAATTTCAGCCAGAAAATACCTGAAATCATAGAAAAATACACAAACTCATAGTAAAGTCCAGAAATGTGAATTTTGAATAAAAACTAATAAAAACATAATAAGAACTAACTAAAATATACTAAAAACATACTAAAAACAATGCCAAAAAGTGTATAAATTATCCACTCATCAAGGATTTGGTGTCGAAAACAAGAATTGGGTCCTAGATATGTATAAAAAGAGACATTCATGGGCAACTGCACATATAAGAGGGAAGTTTTTTGCTGGTTTTTGGACTACTTCTATAAACTCAATCATTGCAAAGTATGTCAATTCAAGGTACAATCTGGTTGAGTTCATTCACTTTAATCGATGTTTCAACCATATAAGGTGGAAAGAGGTCCAGGCTGACCTCGCATCTATGAATGGGAGACCCAGTATGCAAACTTGTTTTCAACAGTTAGAGAGGAGTGCTGCCAATGTTTACACCCTATCAATATTTCATATGTTCCAACCAATCCTTGTACGGGCTACATCAATGAAGGTAATAAATATGAGGCAAACTGGCTCTTATGTGATTTACTCTATCGGTTTGGACCGAACGCCAAATGAGATGTGGCATGTATTCTGTTGTGACATTGAGATGGAATTCAATTGTTCATGTATGAGAATGGAATCATTTGGCATACCTTGTGAACACATAGTTTGCGTCTTGGTGCATGAAGATATAGAAGAGTTGCCAAGGTCATTAGTCTTGCCTCAGTGGACCAAGACTACCAAAGTAGGTTTGCAAAATGCGGTCGGATTTCATTAGGATTCTTTGATGCTAAGTCAATACGGTTGTTTGATGGATTGGTTTAGACAACTAGCCAACTTTGCTTGCCAAGATAACGAGAGATTTATCTTTACACGGGAAATGGCTATGAATTTGTTGAAACAATTTAAGGAGGAAGATGCTACACAAAAAGAGTTGGTCAATGATGTAGATAGTGTAAGAGATGATGTACAAGTAAATGCTTCTGGAGCTGGGCTTGCAACCAACGATCTGGGACATAGCATGCCAAGAGACCCAAGAAAATGTAGGACAAAAGGGAGGACTTCACAGTCCAAAAAAAGAAAACATCGATGTGGACAGTGTGGCATGAAGGGCCACAATCGAACAACTTGTCGTGTTCGTCGCGGCATTTCACAGTTAGAAGGCCGTGGAAATGACACAGTTGATAATGACTCGGATGATCACATGAACGTTGAAGATGATTCAATGGTAAGTATTTTTACCAATGAGGTATGACAAAGTTTTAATTGCTGCTTATTAGCTAGTACTAATGATATTATATTACTGATATTGTAGGTATATGATGAGAATACTTCGTACAGTAGCAATGAAGTGCTGTAATAAGGTATAGTTAATGGTTTAAGTTTCTGGTATTCTCTAATTTTTATTTTATTTGGGATTGGTGTTTTTTTTTTAATTTATTTTTGTTATATTTAATCTTATTGGAATGCAGCTTTTGCAATGGTTGTTGTTGTTCGTGTTTATGACTAAAGGTTGAGGTTTGTACTCTTGTTATGGCTTGATGCTAGTTTATGGCGAATCCTTTCATGGTTCTTAAGCAATTCATATGTTCACGTTACCTTCTTTGAAGTTTAATTTATATATTTAATTTTTTTTCAAGAATGGTAGGCAACAATAATTGAATTCAAGATTAATTGGTCATAGAAATTTTGATACTATGTCATGAGTCATCTCTTGAAAAGGTTTATTGGTTTAAGCCGTAAGCTCAAGTCTCAAGAATGAATTTAGTGGGTTGTATTATGATGCGATGGTGTTGCTGAAATCCTATTAGAAAAAGAAATGTTTACTTTTTAATCCCTCTCTCTAGCTTTGATAGACTTATAGCTTAATCTGTTAAAACTTTACAACCTTTGGAGTTTCAGGTGTTTTAGTTTTATTTGAATCATGCTTAACTGTGGCTAGATGTCTTTCTAAATTAACTGATTCAATTCCATGCTTGCTGATTGTAGTAACATTTCCTCTTAAAATTTGTGTGCTGAGAACTAGTGAGGATTCTCTTGAAGTGCCTTTAAATCCTGAATAAGAGGACTATTGTCAAAGGTCCTATTGAGACGAATCATCAAGCTGAAGAAGTAAGATTGTTGTGTCAAATAAAAGTGAGCCAAAATAGAATTTGCAGCTAATTGATTTTGCACCGCAGCTCAGAGACTGAGTAGGGAGTAAAAGCCTAGCTTTTCTAATTTTTACATTAGATAAAGATAATTACTTAATTTTTATTTTGATTGTAAAATTGTAAAACTTTAATTAGATTATATTTGTCCCAAAACTATACCTAACTTTAATTAGATTATATTTGTCTCAAAACTATACCTAACTACCCTCTTGAATAGTACATGATAGTATGATAGAATTACTTACCATTTCTTATTTTGGTGAGGCAGAAAAACTACAGAAAGGCTCAAATTCTATAACAAGGGCATTGACCCAACAAATTCGGTGCATGCCAGAAGGTGCTTTTAATAAAATTAACGCTGAAAGAGTATTTCTTTATCAAGTTGTAACTTATTTATTATTTTTTATATAACACAATAAATAAATATAATATTATAATTCAATGTTTAAATATAAGAGATAAATATAAAAAAGAAAAAAAATAGCTAAAGTATTCCAATTCTTTTTATATATAAGTATATATTATCTTTTTCTTTTCCAAAAAAATTATCTTAGATTTAGGATAAATAAAATTTTAACATGAAAATAAGGGGGAAAAAGCTCTCTTTTTTTTGTTAATTATGGAAAAAGAGGAAGTGTGACCAAAGTTTTCTTAACTTTTCTCAATGTTATTCCGGAGTTTATGCCATTTTTCAAACAAACTTCTTTATGAGCTCTTAGCCTTTTGTGGATTTTGGAGCCATTTTTTTAAACTGACTTTGGTATAGGCATTTTTAGGCTTTTGAGATTCTATTAAGAAAGGGTTTCTGAGACCGCGTTGAACTCTTTGATTCGATTTATCCACAGGGTATGCATATAATTTTTATCATCTTTGATTTACTTGTAATTCAATGGATTAAAGAAAGGTTTAATTATTTTATTGGTCTTATAATTTGAGTACTTTTAATTAGGTTTTTATATAATTTTTTAATAGAATTCTTACACTACTTTTAATTTTATAATTAGGTCATCAAAAAAGAAGAACCATATAACCGAATAATGAGCATGATTAGAGAACGAATCATTATTATCTAATTTCAAGATTCCAAGTAATTTTCTTGTTTTAGTTGTGAAATATATATTATATAGTTTATTTTTTACTTTAATGAAGAAGAGCTCATCAAAAAAAAATTGAACAAAAATGAAGTAAGTAGCACTGATGATTTTGAGTTTTATTCAGAATTATAGGTTCTTAATAGGATAACGAAAAAGTGATACACAATGAGAGAAATAAAAAATAGTTAATAAATAAATTCATCTATTTTAGTAAGTCTAACAAGAAGACAAAAATAATTCTTTCCAATTTCAGGAATTATGTTATGGGTGTATCATAAGTCACCATAATTGAAACCTCTCGTTAACATCTGCTCGTATCTTATTCCAATCTCCGGTGACGAAATCCAATACTAAATACATTCTACTCCTTTCCTCATGCAGTTGTAATTTATTTTACTAAATGTTAACACATGTATTAGTGTAATTAAAGAGCGAAATTCTCTATGTTAAAAGTTATCTTTGGGGGGACCACAAGAGTAAATTCCTGTTGCACATCCATCCATTGCATAACCCATACAGCTGAATCATTGTTGTGTGAAAACGTATCATGTAATACAACATAAGGCTGTCGAAAGCAATATATATATATATATATATATATATATATATATATATATATATATATATATATATATATATATATATATATAAAATATTAAATTAAATAATCAACAATTTGAATAATTACCTATTTGTGCACCTAGGAATACCTATTGCCCTACGGACTTCTCAACCCTCGAAACTTACTATTTCTTGTATACCACAATCTGCATACTTCTCTGAAAATATTATTTCAGAAAGAGCCACTCTTTGTAATCAGAATATTGTGCTTTATTATTCGAAGTAATGTTATTATTAGCTTTGTTTTTATAGTAGGAGAACTTACTATATTTCTAATATGATGCTTGCGTGGTTCATCATCTTCAACCTTACAGTGAGAGTCTAAATGATAAAGTATTTTGTCAGGAATGCTCATTACCATTAGATACCAGTGATTATTCTCTTTGATTGGGACATATATATGTATAACAAATAGGATGTAATATGTATAAATATAAATTTGAGTACTTTTTATTATAATAAAAATATTTCAATAATTAATGAGAACTTACAATTTGAAGGTCACGAGTTGGTGGCATATAATGTGCATATTTTTTCAGTAGGTCATGATCCTCCATATGTAACGACACGTCATCCTAGGTATGTTTGAGCACAATGGTTATTTATTTTACTTAGTTAAAATGAGGAAATCAAGATTTTGACTTACCGCAAATGATGGTGGAAGGGACCAAACATTCCTTAATTTGGTCATGCTAATATTTGATGTTATCTTCAATGCCATCAGCTTTATTACCAGTTCAGACACTTGCTTTCCAGGTACAAGACAAAACAGATCTTCTCTATTTGCAGTTGTATCGTGAATATGAACCAAATCCTCTCTAACACAAAGCCAACATGTTAGCCACAGAGATAACTAAAATTAAAAATAAAAGATAAAAAAATACTCACGCTATATCATTATCAGCAGCAGAGATGTACATAGCCATATTGACCAAATCCTCACTCAACCTCATATCTTGTGGTGGTTTGAATGAACAGTTAAGATTCTGCACAAAATATAAAGATTATCTACAATATACGTATTTGAATACTATGCCAATAAATTATTTTTAACTAAATCAAATACCTTTGGGATTGAAGTTGACTTGAAAGCCATTTTTTTTGTTTCGTATACGTCGTTAACCGTGCACTGTCTATGGTGAAAGTTAAAGGCCCTTTGCGTACTCTAGTTTCCACCATCTTGCTTGATAGTTGACTTTTCTGCTCAAGTTTTGGCATTTTAGCTGGTCGTGCAAACGCTATGTTTTGGATAGATGGTTGATTATTGACTCTTGCCAATTTGTCCTTTTGCCTTACAAACGTACTCGGATGTTCTTACACAGTTTTATTAGTTTTGCTATTTCTTTAAAAACCCAATATTGACTTTGGCATCGACTTTTCTTCTCCATCCAAGCATATTTGCGTCCCTTTGTAGAACGATGGTGGCAGATTCTGTAAAATTTCAACGTCCTTATTTTCGTCAGATAAATCCGTAAACACACAATGTTCGAACTTTACTTGCAACGGACAAGAGTTTTTCTTTGTTACATCACCACAGGATTTATTCTTCATCTCAAATAGGTCGGTATTGTCGAATTTCTCATGCTTCTCATCAGTCTTACATTGAAGGGCGGTTAATTTATCAAGTGAATTCTTCGCCATCCACATTACTTTCTCCATCTCATCAACTCTCTTGGATAAAGACTACATAATAAAAAGAAAATTAGCATTAGTATATATAAATAATATTGTAATTTATCATGAGTTGGATATATTACCTCTATTGCATGTAGTATTTGTTTCAACGGAGAATTTTCAATAATTTCCATCGAAAAAGATCCAATATGATCGTCTACTATTTTTTCTTCCATTGTTCTATAAGATTGTAATTTTAGTTTTAGCAAAGATAGTTATTAGTGTTCTATGCTTGAGTGTTTATATATTGAGTATTTATATATAAGAATAAGATTATGTTTCACACAACTAATTTTCTTTTAATAATTTAAATATGATAACCAATAATTTATAATTTAACTTTAAATTAAAAATCAAAATTTATCCAAAATTTAACAACTCTCCACGGCCAAAATTATTATCCTTTTCTTTTGTATTAAAATAATAATAAATTTGAGGTTATATTTTAAATATTAGCTTTTTAAAAAAAGATAAAATTAGATTATTTTATATAATCTTATTATTCTTAACTTCTTTTTATCTTACTCTAATTAGATAACTTTATTTAAAAAAAAAGATAGACATAAAATATTTTAAAATTTGTATTATTTTTATCTTATCTTATCTTTTATAACCAAATTTGCTATATATTCATCCTAAGGGGTTATATGGTACAATACAAGACAAAATACTATATGAGTAAGTAGTAAAAGATTATTCCAATGAAAAATATGCAGGTCAAGAATATGTTTAACGATATAACAAAAAGGATAAAAAAGTTAGAATCGGTCATTCATGTTCTACACCAAAAGATTGATGTGATCATGGCACAACAGATAACTTCCACAAATAGTAGTTCGATATTGGATCCTACTGTAGTTGTGCAATCTTTGGAAAGTACAAAAACTAGTGATCTTACTAGTATCCTGCCTTTTCAACCAAAAAAGTTATTCCACTCGGATATTACTCGTGAAGCAACAACTCCACCTAATGGACAACCACATGTTAAAGTAGGAGCTATACTGCCAAAGGTAACCTTAAATTTTTTTTTCTTCTTTGTTTTACTTTTTTTCTTTTTTATATATTTTTAGTGTAATCTTGAAACTATTTTTTTAACTGCAGTGGTGGACACTTATTGCATTTGAGCCTACATCTTCGATGATGTTAACCGATTCTCAAGCCGCTGTTGTAGCCTATATTTTTTCAGATACGTTAAATCCATACGTGTGATTTATGATTATGTGTAATATATAATGGTTTCAAAATGGTATGATTCTTTCAGCTAACCATTTTATGACTTTAGCAGGTCTGAAGAGTTGGTAATCTCAGATAAAAAAGGTTATAGAAGTACATTTAGATGTCTTATGCCGGATAGAAGTGTCGAATCACGAGTAAGTATAGAGGTCAATGCATATTATACTTTTTTGTAATTATATTTTTAAGCCTCTATTTACCTATAAACATGTTTTACATATAAATTTAACATATTGTAGGTTATAAATCTGGTTGCACTTATGATGACACGTGTATTTTGACGTAGGAATGAAGATCCTATTTGCTGGTTCATGCCTGAACATTTTGCAGTAAAATTATCCACAATAATATTTCTAAATTATTAGTTAATATTTTTGTCTAATAGTTTGAGTGGATATACTAATTTATAAAGATGTTCTTTTTTCTAGACTAAACCATGCATGTACTCACACGAGTAAAGTTTATAATTAATTTATCAATTCAAAAATAGTTGGTAAATTAAAAAAATATTTTCATTTAACAATAATTTTTTGTTTGCAGTGATATGCTTTAAGCGACAAATACAAACCGGCCGAGGTTATATGTGATTTCCTTGGAGCTTATATGTCACTGAAAATTAGCCACATCATTAGGGTACAAGTGACCAATTTGTTTCCCATTAATATACTATTATATTTTTTAAAATGTTTATAATGGTTTAAGGTTAATTGCAGGTTTTTATCCCTATCTATGAGGAATTACATTGGTATTTGGTTATTGTTGACTTTATGAGTCGTCGCTTAATCTTATTGGATTCACTGCCTTGTGTCAGAAAACATTAACAACGCAAAAGGAATGCAATTAAAGTGGTAATTATTTGTTATAAATCAGTACTCAATCATCTAGAATCGCTTAACAATTTAACAATTTAAATAATCGTTTACTGTAACTAGTACTCTTAGTCAATTTAAATCATGTACAATTCACTCTTTTTATTTGTGTCATGAATTCACTCTTGTACAGAAAACTTATTTAGAAGTGATGTTAGATGATCATCTTATTGATGATGATAAGTCTAAAGTTGTAGATTGCTCCACTTTTTGGCCTATCACACCTTTTGGCCTACCCACTCAAAAAAATAGATCGTAAGTCTAATATTTAATTTTTTTTAAATATCATAACTCGTTCAATAGTTTATATATTATATGTATATAATAACTATTTGTTGAATGCTTAATATCTTAGGAATGATAGTGAAGTTTGGGTGACCAGTTGGATGAGAAAATGTACTTTACAAGATGACTTTAATATTCAGGTCATATTTATATCAAAGTATTTTTAACATAATTTTTTCAATACACTTCTAATTAGAATTATATTGTTGGTGCTCTAAGCAGATTAACGACTCCACACGAATGAGACTTGCCGTGGATCTGGTTTTAGAGGAGTACAACAATTTGTGTCTCGTAATCCAAGAAAATACTTGGCAATATAGGAGCAAGGTGGAAGCAGAGCATGAAAATATTTGAGAATGAGGAATTATCTTTTTAGATATTTTTAATATTTTCTTTGAAAGACAAATTACTAAGTTATGTTTCATTAGTTTATACACTAATTTATCCTTCTTCTATACATTACAGTTCTATATTACACATTTTCTTTACTTTATCAGTTAATATAAATTATTCATAACCTATATATTCCCGTAACTAATTATTGCTGAGTATGATAGATACAATATAACTTAATCCAAAAAATAAACAAGAGAAAAGTTTAAACATATTCTTAATTTATAAGATATAATTGATCTATCTTAATCCAAAAATGAACAAGAGGAAAGTTCAAACAAAAGGAGATTGGAAGGATTCAATGACATAATTTTCTATATGAGCATGTGCACTAAGATCCTTCCTCCTATCAATCTCTCCCAAACATAGAAGGGCAAGGTGCTGCTTAGCAGAGTTAGAACTGCTGTCATCCTTTAGAATGTCTGTCAGCATTTTTACTGTGGACGAGTTCTTATGTATCCAATTCAATTTATTCAAACATAGAAGCGAAATATAATGTATCCAATTTTTATAATTCAACTATTCAACACTTTCTTATGTCATTTGCATAGAATCAATTACAAAATCACTTAGTCCTTGACATATTAGTGTATAATAAGAAACTTCATTCAAATGCTTGTTTATTTTGAATAAAATGCATGAAATTAAGCTAAAACTACTTAAACTACCTAGCTAATCTAACCAAAATGTGAATGCATCAACGAACACTTCTGATCCCCAGTAGCAAGGCACAGAACAACCACACATTGAGCTATTGAATGCAAGCTTGTTTGGCAATGCCACTTGACTGTGGTGAAGGCTTGGCGCTGGCAAGTAGTGACTCCAGCAGAGAATCAAAGCTAGTATTTGCAGAATAGACTAAAGCAGCAAAAAAATTTTGTAAAGCCAAAAGGGCTTGCCCCTGCAGCAAAGAGCTTTTAATTAATGTCAGAGCTTGAGGAAGAACTTTGTTTCTAACAGCTAGACCAACACTAGGACTGGACCTCTTGTCACTCATTAACGTGCAGTAGAGTTCAAGGGCAAGAGTTGTCATATCCTTAACCTCCTGATCCTGATCTTGGTTGATTAAGCGCGACATAATGCCAAGACTGTTAAGAACCTGCCAAGACTGCAGTAGGACATTTATCAGCTAGCTTTGAGAGTATGAGATGGCAATGCATTTTAACATCATAATGATCTGAAAAATACAAGATTGTTATCCTTCAAATTACAGATATATTAATAAGTATTGAAAAATAATAAAGGGAGGCAGGATCCTCAACCCCTAAAGTATTACATAGTTCATCAGATTTAATAATAGCTATGAAATAAATTTACCATGGTTAACATTGCCTAAGCTTTAGTAAGAAACATACAAATCTAGTCCTCTGGTACATCAGTGAAAATCATCCTCTAGTACATTGACATCTAAATTTGTGCAAACATACTAGGAAAATGGATAAAGGGGATAGTTAAATATCTTAAAGCTAAATATTAGATCGTTGTATGAGAATCATCTAACTCGCATGCATGACGAAAGGTTATAACAAAATCTCACCATCCAACCCAGATTTCAGATAAGGAACAATGAATGATGAGGGGTTCACTTGATCAAGACAACTATCCAATAATGTGTCCACACATTCGAACGCTGCCTTCCTCAATTCAAGATCAACTGTCCGTATAAGCTCTTGCTGTGAAACATACATTATAAAAATAAGACCAACTTCACTAATATGAGATTCTACGTTGTTAAAAGTAGGCTATGAAATTCAAATGTCATTACAAATTATATGAAAATTACTGTAAATAACCCATCACAGTAAAGATGAATGCAGGTGCATATCGTAATGTCATGCTGAATTCTAAAAACTCTCGTGTGGCAAAAAACAACAAATCAAGTTGCCTTAACAATTGTCTGATCATAGATAAGAGGCAACAGATCAGGAAGAAGACCTTTGATGAGGTTCGGCTTATTGTGTTCAAATGTGCTTAAAGCCAGGACAACAGCTCGTCTAACATGCTGCATGGTCATAAGAACAATCAGTGTGACAAGATTTAAATCTAATAAGCTGCCAGTAAACCAGAGAGAGAGAGAGAGAGAGAGAGAGAGAGAGAGAGAGAGAGAGAGAGAGAGAGAGAGAGAGAGAGAGGAGGGGGGAGTGGTGTTAAACTCACACTGTCATTATCCTTGATAAGCATTAGAAATGATGATATCTCGTCTATCTTCTCACGACGTTCCATTATAGAGTACTTTACAGCAATGACAACAGTAGCTTGGATAAAAGCAGCTGGGCTGGTTGTTCTTACCTAAAGAAATTTCAAAACACAAAGATATCCATCATATATAACTTGCAAGTCAAAAGCATGAATACAGCATACCAACAGAAAATTCAGCTACCTTGAGTGCAGGAACAAGTTTTGCAGGTTCAATAAGTGCAATTTTTCCCAAACACTCGGCCACCATATTGCGCACCCCTTCTTCTTCACTTTCACAGTGGTTGAAGAGTAAATTAAGTATTTTCTCAACACTCGACTCTTGAAACTCTGCTTTATCAACAGATTGTCTCACAATTACCTGGGTAAGAAAGGGCAATAGAATTGCATCTTCCATAAATATCTGCACGAAATCACAATCAAGGGAAAAATATTTGTTCAAGGAAACACACCTCCTTCAAAGAATGAAGCAAGATATACTATTTTTTCTGCTGATTATCAATCTGATCCAAGATAAATGGCAAGTATTTTGGAAGGTTGCCAACAGCGATATTACCAAGAGCATAAGAGGTAGCAGACTTTATCTCTTCAAAAGGAGATTGGAAGGATTCAATGACAATATTTTCTATATGAGCATGTGCACTAAGATCCTTTCTCCTACCAATCTCTCCCAAATGTAACAAGGTCATATACGGGAATTTGCAGTGTTCAACAAATTTACAAACAGTTAACAATTCAACCGGAAATATTAGAGCAAAGATAAAGAATATTAAACATAAAAATCACAAAAAGTTAAGGTGAAAGCTAGCTTCATACAAAATATGTTTATAAAGATGCATAAAAATTCAATCACAGGCATTATCATAAAAAGAATGCTCTTTTTGTTTAGCACAAGCACATCAAGTATCTCTAGTTAAGATATGTATCAGATATATAAAGCAAATCGAAAATATTATGAAAAGTAGTTGAGTTCTTAATTACAATGAATACAATTTAATTTTAGATGTCTACACTGCATTGAAGGAAATCTCTTTTTCGATTCAACCCATACTTTCATAATACAGTATTCAGATACTAACAACTTGAACTCAACTACTAACCATTTGAACAAATTATTCAAATACTAATTTAGGATACAGTATTCAGTAAGCAAATTGATGGTTTTTAGTGGCTAAGAGAAGGGGGTTGAATCTTAGCCCATTTTTCACTTGACAATACTTGTTGGTCTTTCAAACAACTTCTGGTAACTTTTTGTCTTTTTTTTCTCGTAACCAACCACGAGACTTTTTCTTTTGTCTCGTACCCTGCCACGAGACTTTTCTTTTTGTCTCGTCAATCAACACGAGATATTTTTCAGTTTTATCTCCTATACAGCAGAAACAGAAATGGAGTAGAAGAGAGAGAAAATTGCACCCAGATATATCCTGGTTCAGCTACTAAGTGCAGTGCAGCCTACATCCAGTCTCCATCACAACAATGATGGAATTTCACTATAATCATCTTTGATTACAAACATCAATTCTCCTTAAGAACTACCCTTCCTATCTGGGACAAGTTCAGAATCTAAACCCAATCCTAAACTTGACTTGGTTACAGCCAAGCTTTCACTGCAAAGTGCTAACCCAACTTGCAAGGGGATTCCCACAGAATCATGAAACACAACACAGATGTACAAAGAAACTCTAAGGACATCTATGGCTTTTTCTTTTAATTTTGCACTCTCTACCTTTTTCCGCTCTATGGCTTTTCCATTGCAAATCTCACTGTTTGCCTTTTTTCTATGAGACTCAAGACAGACAAAATTAAACAGAAAAATTACAAAATGAAAAATATTGAAGGAGAAGAACTTCTGTTAGCTTAGGTAGCTATGAGAACCCTGTGCCTTGCACTCTCACTCCTTGAATCAAACCCTGACTGTTCACCCTTACTTATAGAGAGAAGCCTCCAAGGTTGAAACCAAACAAACCAAGCCAATCTTCTTCTTCTTCAACCAGAACCGGTTCGACCAGAGAGAGAGAAGAGATAACCTATGCAAAACCCAACATGCAATTACCTCTAGTCCTTCCTTGGTCACCAATCTTCATCAATCCGAGCCCTCCATCCTTGCATTGCCTTGCTCTCCAAGATGAACTCCTAGCCCTTGATACTTCATGATGATGATAGCTTCATCTGCTCCAATCTCTGTCTCTTCCATCACGTAGCCACTGTAGCTACCTCCTGTGGTGGTTGAGCAGAATCAGAGACAAGCCATCTCTCCAAGGATCTTCTTCTCTGACTGAGATCTTCTCTTCCATTTTTGGTATGGAGAGTCCAAGATCTTTTCACAAAATCTTACCACAAATGAATGAGAATCTTAGCCACATCATACTTTTAGTTTTTTTTTTCTTGTCATCATTGTGATGGTCTTGTAGCGTGCTTCTTCTTCTCTTCGGTGGCTAGTTGTAGCTTCCATGGTTTGCTGTGTAAAGACCGAAAAGAGAAGAGAGTTGAGAGAGAAGATAGAGTTTGAAAGAAAAGCAATTAAATGAAATAGAACAAATTAATTAAAATGAGTTGCTTTTTACTTCCATCTATGTTGAGTAGCGTATAGCATTAATGCAATCAATCATGTCAATCACACTTTCTCTCTTATAGTTCCCAATGTAAGTTAAATTCAAATTAATTGAATTTGAGATCCATATGATGAAAGAGTGAGATCCGTTTGGAAGCAATGAACTTTTGCTTTCTTTGCTTAATGGTTTCGGACCATGTAAGCTACCTCCAAGCAATATCATTTTGGGCTTAGTTCAACATGATTCTGGCCCAATTAAACACAAATTACTTCAGCCATTTGATATAACATGCTTTGAACAAAGCTAAGAAGCACATTGGGCTTTCAGTAATAAAACTGGCCCAATAATTCAGCGAACATAATCATATTTAACATCAAAGCTGAAGGTAAGATGCATATATGGGCTTGCAACATTTTTTTATTTTCGGCACAATAGCAAAATCTGCACCAACAAAATTATTAATTAAATAAGTATGAATTAAGATCAAATTAATAATTTTGTAAATAATTATATTAATAATTTTTAGTCATCACAAAAATTAATTTAGAGTTTTCTAAACTCATCACAAATAACAAAACATTAAAAAACCACACAATTTGAACATCTAATAAATTCTTAGATCAATGTATTTGGATATAAATTGTATCTAAGTACAATGATATACTAGATTTTCAAAGTGACAAATGTAAAGGAATGAAGTAGAAAAGTAAGGTTCCATCCAAATTGCATACCTTGCTTTTGCTGTTGATGTATTCAGTGAGTTTTTGCTTCCTTCTCGGTATAAATCAGTTTCAAGTTTCCTGGACCAACTTCAATTGTATTCTTCTGATTCCTTGATTTGTATGGTGTATATATCTCTGAAATAGTAGCTGCAATAGCAGTAAAAACAATAATTTTATCAGTTATCACATACAAAAAGTTTTTCTTGGTTACTTTTATAAACATGACTCATCATGTTCTGAGAATTGGATCACCCATGAGGATTAACCTGCTTGTTTAGCTTTAGATACATAGTAAGTGCTAAAACCAAGTGGTGGGACAGTAGCCGAAAATGCAAGCCAGTATTTAGGTTTTTTAATGACAGAGGGAGAGGAAGAAAAGGGATTCATGAATTGAAAAGGCATAATGATTAACTAACCTCCAAGCGTTGAGGCAGCGTCTTGCACGGCGGCGAGGATATGCTAATGAGATTTGCAGCAGAGGAAGAGGAAGACAGAAATGCAGGAATTGAAATTAAATGAAAACCCTAGCAGACCTTCTCTTCTCTGAATGCTTCTAATGTGAGAATGAAAGGAAAAGGGAAAAAGTAAAAAAAATCAATAATTTGAGGGATCGAAATCCAATTAGTGATTTTTTTCAAAAAAAAAAAACGGGGTATATTTTGTAATTATTTTGATGATGGTTAATGATACACCTACAAAAATGTAGGATTAAGGAATCCATGGCCGTAAGTTCATCCTCTTTCAAGTCATTTTGGAGCATTATGTGTTTCTTCTTCTTTTTTGTTTGATTTTTTTTGTTTTTATTCTTGTTAAGAGGGTAAAACAAGAAGAAACTTAAAAAGGTAAAACAAAAAGGAAAAGATGAATAAGAAAAAAAGAAGAAGAAAATGGTGATGATGATGAAAAAAAAAAAGCAGCAGCAGAAGATGAGGAGGAGGAAGAGGAAGAGTTTTGAATTATGCAGAACTTATCAGAATAAAAATACACCAAATATCTTCATTTTACACCCAAATATCTTCGTGTTACACCCAAATTTGCTGCAAATACAGAAAAATATTTCCTCTAATGCTGTATTTTTTTCTTCTGAATTGTACCACACCTTAGCCACTTGATTGGATTCAAAAACAATAATCAATTTCGTTCTGGTTCAATTGACAATCTGAACTTGAATTATTCATTATATTCAACAACGAGATAACTCATGATGGAGGAGAAAGAGAAAAAGAAAGGAAGAGAAGAAAATTCAATGAAAAAAAGGAGGAGGAGGAAGAGGTGGTGTTAATGACGACGATAGCGAAGAAGAAGAAGAAGAAGAACGTGCAGTAACATGAAGAAAAAGAAGAACGTGCGCGCGTTGATTGAAAAATCTGTTAAATTAGGAGGCGCGTGAAATCGACGTGTTAGAAGAGGGGTGTCTGGTGTGAAATAAAATATATAGACTTGTATGGGTAAAAAGATTGTATGTGGAGAATAATTTTATTTATGTAGTACAGTAAATATTTATATGCTAATTAAATATTCAAATTTTAATAGATAATACTATTTAAGTTTTTATTATAAAAGGTATTATATTTAAAAAGTTGTCAGAACAGATTGGAAATGGACTATTTTTTAAATTTAAATCAATCCAATTGGATTATAATCTGGATCAGCCGGTTCGATTTTTACAACTATACATTTAACATAAGCACATCAACATGTTCACACATAAGTGCACTGTTACTGCCCACTATTAATATTGTTATCTTTTTTCTAACTACCCATTATTAATACTATTGCTTCTTCCATTCACTTACTTTCATCCATTGACGATTTTTTATTAGGATTTATATAAAAATTTGAAATTTCATTTGTTATTGTATGGAAGTACATAAAAATTTCATTTGTTGCATAGGAGTACATAAAAATTCAATGGAGATGGATTAATTGGTGGGATGATTCCCATTAATGAATAAGAGTCCATCTTTGTTCGATCGAAAGAAAGGTAACCATATTAATAGTGAGCAGCTACGTATTAACGTGCTTATTTTAAATGAACAGTCCATCTTCTCTGTTATTTAAAATGGACTGTTTATCTTTTCTTTTATTTGAAACATTCTATTTTTAAGAATTTGGTCCAATTTAAATTATTAATATTTTTTATTATTTTTAAAAATTATATTTAATTATTTATAAATACATATATCTCATTTACACTATAAATAAAATAAATATAAAATTATTTCATTTACAGTGTAAACAAAATAAAAAAGAAGTATTTATTTCGATAAATATTTTTTAAATTATTTTTTTCAGTAATTATTATAATTAATTTATTTATTAAAATAAAAATTCCACTATTTGTATTGTGCTACTATACTTTATTACTATTATTATCTCTTAATCTCTTTTACACTACTATCAAGACCAACACCAACACTATCAAAATTATCATCCCCTTTTCTTATTTCTTGTGCGATGCTACTTTTTTTTACAAATCTTTATACTGCAATTTTTTATTTCTTCTTGTGATATCATTTTTAAAAATGGTCCTTTTTCACTAGATTATTATCAGTGAATTTAAAAAAAATAAATAAATTTATTAACCGTTTGTGGGGATTTAACCCCCTTCCCACATATTACAAATGAAGGCGACTATAAAAGTGATTTTTTATGAAAATTGACAGATTTTTTAATAGAAGATACGTATTGTTTTCAAAAAATGCTGAGAATTAAAATATTATTTTCTCTTTTTATAAGATATCGTAGTGTCTTTTGTAAAAATTGATACGAGTCGAATTGGATTTCAAAAATGAATCAATAGGTATGTTAGTGTATATATATTGATATATTAGTGTTCTATAATCTAAAATTAGCCATAAACAATTTTTTTTATTTAGCTAATATTTATTCCTAGCATACATATTATGATTATTATTAATAAAATTTTAATATTTTTATTTTAATTTGTAATAAAATTTAAAATTTTTATTAAAAACTCAATTAAAAAACTTAAAATATTAACTAAACCCTTATTTTAAATTTCCACTTAAACATAATTTCAACTATTAGCAATATAATGATGTAGGAATTAATAAAAATATTAAGTGTATATAAAAATTTAATTACTAAATTATATATATTTGTATATAATTATATATATTTTTTAATTTATTTTTATTATATATTATATATTTTATATAAATAATTTATTTTTTATAATTAATTTTTGTTGTATTCCTAAAATAATTGAAAAATCACTGACCGTGGGTTCATATGAATAATGTATTATTGGTCAAAGTTTAGCCCCATTAAATAGTAAATGCTAATGAGATGATGTGGAACCATAAGTTTAGATATTTTTAGTTTTTAGATATTTTTCTATAATCAATGTATTGCATACTTCGATATTTTTCAGTTCAGTTATTTATTTAGAATCAATGGTATTGTATGATTTTTTGCTCACTTGTTGCAATTGCAAATTCAAACTCTAGATGAAAAAAAATCTCAATTGTTGTAGAAACTACTATGGTAGTTGTGGATCCATGGTGGTATGGCCAAGATTATAGTTTCTAGTCTACAGACTTTAATGTTGAAGAATAAAGGTGATAGATAGGATAAACTACTAAAATTGTTTTCAAATTTTTAACATGTCAACAAAAATATTTCTAACTTTTATTAACGACAAAAAATATTCTAAAAATATTTTAAAATGTGACAACAATTTTAATATTAAATATATATTTTTAAAAAATATTTTAGAGATATAATTTTAATGTGATTTTTTGTAAGTATAATTAAAAAAATATTTTTCTTAAAATTTAATAATTTTATATTAAGTATATATTTTTTTTTGCAATTTACTTTTGTTAATGGCAAAAAAAATTTAGAAATTGAATTTTTATCTAATTTTTTATATACTTTTTTTAAATAGTCATATAAATATTTTTATAAAATTTTAGATTAAATACATAAATAATTTACCAAATACAAAATTTGTTAGCCATATTTATACAAAATTAATGTTATTTTTTATTATTTTAGTTGTATTTTATAATATTTTAAAGATATTTATGTCGTTATAAAAAATTAGAGAATATTTTTGCCAGTACTTTTAAAAATACGGAGACGATGTTGATAATTTATGATTGTAGATATGCATATCTTGCACTGTTAAAGTATAAAATGACTGTCTTTGGATCAAAATTATTGTCAAAATAAAATCACACAGATCAAGTAAACAAAACCACACATTCATAATGACAAAAGAACAAGTACTAATACTGGTACGTTCTGAGAACTTTTGAGATAAATTTATAATTTTTTTAAAGGAAAAATATCATACAAAGTTTTGAGAAAATTTTAAAATAGACTTGTAAATTTCTAAATAAATTATTGAAATTAAAATTTTGTAACGAGAATCTTACATATAAATATTGTTTTTGTCCTTGACATTGAGGGTTCGAATCGAAACCGTCCCTATTGTAATTTTGGATTTAAAATCATCCTTAACGTTTTTTCTCGTATTAAAATCGTCCTTTTAATTTTTTTTGGCCAAAAATACCCTCACCACTACCAACACAATTACTTCCTCCACCACCACCACCGCAACCACCACCACCACCACCAACACCAACACAAACACTACCACCAACACAAACACCACCACCAAGAACACCAAACAACAGCAACAACACCAAACCAAGAAGCAGAAACAGAAAACAAGAAAGCAGAAGCAAAAAAGTAGGAAACAGAAAGCAAGAAAGCAGATGCAAGAAAACATGCGGCGAGGTTACGAGGCGGAGGCTGTGAGGCGGAGGCGGCAAGGCGGAAGCGGCGAGGCGGAGGCAGCAAGGCTGAGGCGGCGAGGCAGAGGTGGCGAGACGGCGAGGTTGCGAGGCGGCCGCCGTCCCCCTCCCCCTCTCCCCTTCCCCCCACCCCCACCCCGCGTCCTTTCCCCTTCCCCCCACCCCGAACCCGCGTCTCCTTCCTCTTCTTCTCCGGCTTCTTCCACTTTTTCTCCTCCCTCTCCTCCATCACCACCACCACAGAGCCGCCGTCGCCGTCCCCCCTCCCCCTCCCCCTCTCCCCTTCTCCCCACCCCACCCCGCGTCCTTTCCCCTTCCCCCCACCCCGAACCCGCGTCCCCTTTCTCTTCTTCTTTGGCTTCTTCCACTTCCCCTCCCCTCTCCTCCATCACCACCACCACAGAGCCGCCGTCGCCGTCCCCTCCCCCCTTCCCCCTTTCCCTCCCCTCCCCCTTCGTATACCCTTCCCCCCCCACCCAAACGCGTTTTCTTTTATTTTTTTAAATTTTATAATTTTTTTTAATATAGTAGGGATAGTTTAGGAATAAATTAAAAAATTTTATTAGAAAGGACGATTTAAAATGAAATGCAACATTAAGGATGATTTTAAGTCAAAAATTACATCAGGGACGGTTTTGATTCTGACCCTCAACGTTAGGGACCAAAACAATACTTGTCCCTTTTCAAAAACATATATATAAAACAAGTGTTTTGGACAAGATCAACCATCCAATATCATAATAAAGTAATAAAGTAAGAATATTATGTTACTAATAAATAGATATGTCATTAAGATTAATAAAGGCGTAAATCTACAAAACCGTTCAATCAAGAACCTTAAACAGACACTAAACCCATTCAACGGATAAAAAATCGTTACCCTGGAAAAAGAGAATAAAAGGAAAGGGAGCTTAGGAGGTATGAAAGAACATTCTCGAAGACTAAGAAAAATTATTGACTTAAATTTCGGAGTCTCTTACAAGTTAACTTTTCGACTTGGTTTCAACTCTATTCAGATTAGGATCTCCAACCTGTCTGAATCCTGATCTCTTAGATAGCATTTGGTGGAGAGAAAGAGACGGAAAGACTGAGACTGAGAGACAGAAACTAAGAGACATAGATTGAAATAAATCTCAGTATTCTGTTTGGTGTAAAATGAAAGACAGAAATTGAAACAAGAATGAAACTCTAATTTAATTTGCACAAAGGATAAAATTGGAATTAATTAATTGAAATCAGGGTATTTTAGGTATAAAATGTTATTAAAGTTTCAGTCTCCATCTCTAAAAATTTTAGTCCTCTGTGTCCTTACTTTTTCGAGGTACTGAAATACTGAAATTTTACAGAAATTTTAGTACCAGTCTCTGAACCAACAAACATAATACTGAGTCTCAGTCTCTCAATATTTGTCTCAGTACCTCAAAACAAACACTACTTTAAGTTCGTAATTTCGATATAAGGTAGGAACAACAAGTATTTCAATTTTTTTGAGATTAATATTTTTTAAATAAAAAATCTATAAATTCAACATAAAATTTTCGTATGGACCTATATATATCTGTTCATACCTTTTGCTGAGGTGATGAGCTAATGAGATTCAGAGATTCTAATATGACAATATTGGAACTAGGTCGGAAGAACAATTTGCAAAATATTCCGATGCTTAAGTCAGTAGTGTTTTAGGTAATAGTGTATTGAGAAGAAGCTACCCGCCAAGTTTTCCTTTTTCTCTTATTTGTACCTTATGAAGTAACGACTTAGACATTTACTATCTTTAATGTACGTGTTTAATGCTATGATTTGACAATTTTGTGATTTTGTGACTTTATTACTCTTAATAACATGACCGTTAACTAGTAATGTAACATACCCGTTAACTAGTAACATAGTATTCTCATTTAATCATAATCTCAAGTATTATTTTTGTCCAAAACAGTACCCCAACTTGGATTTACACGAGTTTGATGGACCAAGTCCAAATAAAATTTTTGCATTCAATATTTTGGTTTGTTTTGTGGACAAATTCTTTTTCCCTAAAATAACTCTTAGCTATTTTGATAAACTTATTTAGGCTAAGTTTATTTAAATTTTATTGCATTTAAATTTTATAATTACGCTTTACATGTTACCGTTCTTTCAATATTAGTATTAACAATGCTTTTTGTGATTACCATTGAATCAATATCATATTAACGGGATCATGACTTCATGGCCTCACTTGATGAGCATTTAATGAGTTTAACAGTTTTCAATTTAACGAGCATATGATTTAATAAATTTACTTTACAAGCATTTAATGGATTTTATTTTTGTCCAGAATAGTACCCCAATTTGGATCTTGTGACTTTCTGACTTAGTCAAGAGTAGCCAAGTTCGTTGGACAAACCGAGTTTATTCTCAAAGCGGTCCTTGTATAAGGGAGGAGGTTGGCTTCGTCTTCCAACGTTTCGATCTCAATTGGTGGGGATGTCTCAAGATCCCAATCTTTTTTGGTTGTATTCTCTCAAGAAAATTTTAGTTTGTCGTGTTCATCGATAAATACTTAATGACTGAGAAAATCGAGTCGGGTTGGCTTAGTTGCTTCTTGAGCATACTCTGTCCTGAATTTAAAGGATGCTCATTTCCTCAGCTACTTATGTTAAAGATACTGAGAAAGAGATATTAAATTTTCGATTTGAGTATGTGAATGGAGAGAAGGAGCTTAAGAGCTCTACAACTCAGATTTAGAGCCACAATGTTTCTCTCACATCCTTACAAGAAGGGAACACCACCCTTCGAGGATTGGTGCTTTTTAGAATAGAGAAATCAATTCAATGATTTAGTTTACTTTTTGTAAAAATTTTCTAAGTTTATTGAACTCAATTATTTTTACTTTTTTGTGTTTTGAACTTAATGCTTTGAGATTAAAACACTTTCCGTTCTTAGTATTTTGTATTTAAAACACTTTTCGTACTTAATGTTTTGAACGTTTTCATTCTGTATGAGGTAATTTTATTTTATAAACTTAATTACTTTTGATGGTTTTTTTATTTAGGCTAAGTC
The DNA here is from genome assembly GCF_003086295.3 of Arachis hypogaea. Taxonomy (NCBI): domain Eukaryota; kingdom Viridiplantae; phylum Streptophyta; class Magnoliopsida; order Fabales; family Fabaceae; genus Arachis; species Arachis hypogaea. The sequence goes on along the minus strand of NC_092053.1, from coordinate 15,552,916 downwards.
TAATAAACTTTATTGTCTTCATTGTAATTGTGCTTTAATTTATTATACCATTTTTTCTGATATTAGCGTGTTTTGAATTATGCAATAATGTTTGAAATAATGACATTAAAGCATTCAAATAAATTAGCATTATAAAATTATTATGAAATCAAATGCTAAATTCAAATACAACTTAATAAAAATTATAATTGAAAACATAGTGAAAAACCGTAATGGGGCCTTGTTAAAAATCTAAATTAATAAGAAAAGAATATACTTTATTCTTTCATTGATACTTCTTAAGAGTAGTACTTTTTGAGATGAACAACATTTCACGTTTTTGGGACTTCGGTACCATCAAGATTCTTTAACTTGTATGTCCCCTTCTCGAGATTTTTCTTTTCCGCCCTAAAGGGTCCTTCCAATTGGGCCAGCATTCCTTGAGTTCTCAAGGTATTGGCCTCAGCCTGTGTCAATACTAGGTCTCTTAGTTGAAAGTTTTTGGGCCTTACTTTAGTGTTATATCTCTTTACAACTCGTTGCTTTAAAGCTTGTTTAGCTAAATTGGTTGCTGACCTTACTTCATCAATAAGGTCAAGATTCATACAATGTTCGAAATTCCTGAGTATCAATATCTTGTTTAGCTAAATTGGTTGCTGACCTTACTTCATCAATAAGGTCAAGATTCATACAATGTTCGAAATTCCTGAGTATCAATATCAGACTAGGTTCTCCAAATTTTTATTGGGTTCTGGTCTCGGCTTCTCTTGAACTCAAGAGTCCAAGTCCACTAAAAATACTCTAATGGAATCTTTGATTTTATCCTTTAAGGTCAAACTTGCTTTATTGTACTTTAAAGCATCTACTCGATCTTCTTGAATAGTGACTACACGACCTTCAGAGGTTAGGACTTCATCACATAATTTTGTTGGTATAAACAGCAACTACCCGATCTCCTCATATAGTAGCTACACGACCTTCAGATGTTAGGAATTTATTACATAACTTTGTTAGTATAAACAACAGCTACCCGATCTCTTCGAATAGTGACTACACGACCTTCAGATGTCAAGATTTTATCACATAACTTTGTTAGTATAAACAGCAGCTACTTGATCTCCTTGGATAGTGGCTACACGATCTTCAGATGTCAGGACTTCATCACAAAATTTTGTAGGTATAAATACTCACAAGTCATTTATTGTCTTCCTTTCCAATCACATTGTAAGTTGTTGAATCCTTTAAAATCATATTTATTGTCTTCTTTTTCAACTTGTGGTGTTAACGACTTTGGGGTTGAGAATTGTCCTGAACTTTCGGTCTCATTAGATGATGAAGCTGGATTTTTTCTTTTAGTCGAAACCACCTTCAAAACTTCTTCAAAACTGATGAATTTTCTCCATGAACTTCACACCCTTAAAAGTCAAGTGTCTCCTAAAATCACCTTCTAGCAAACCAGCGAAATGACGAACTCCAGTGTTCTGAACCTCACGATTTTCGAATCCTGAAAAAATTTGTAGTTCCTGATTGGTAAGTGGGGTGATATCAGTTTCATGTCTATCATCTTGATTTTGTTGTTCTTTAAAATGAGTGTTTGGGTTGATTACTAGCTGTATTTTGTGATTAGTCATGAAACCAACAACGTAGGATCTCCATAGACAGCGCTAAATGTTCGTACATTTTGCTAAGGTGATGAGCTAATGAGATTCAGAGATCTTGACAATGTTGGAACCAGGCCGTGAGGGCAACTTACAAAACACTCTAATGCTTAAGTCAATAGTATTTTAGGTGATAGTGTATTGAGAAGAAGCTACTTGCCAAGTTTTCGTTTTTTTTCTTATATTTGTACTTTATGAGGTAACAGTTTAGACATTTATTGCTTTTAATATATGTATTTAATGCTATACTTTGACGATTTCATGATTTTGTGACTTTATTAATCTTAATAATATACTCCGTTAACTAGTAACGTAACATGCACGTTAACTAGTAACGTAATATTCTCATTTAATCATAATCTTAAGTATTAATTTTATCTAGAACACCATCCAAAAATTTCTAAAAAATATACTTATCTTATTACTCTAAAAAGATATGTATAATCAGTATTGTCTTTATCAAAAAAATTAATTAATATAATTAATACTACACTTATTTTTTTCTTAACTTTTATATATATATATATATATATATATATAATTTTTTTTTACCAAAAATATGAAGACTCGAACCTGCGACCTCTTAGTTAAATATGAGGAGATTATGTCATTTGAGTTATAATTCATTGGTAACTTATATTATTTTTAAAGATAAAATATAAAATATTATAAAAGATACAAATATTCTAAAATCTTACAAAGTGCATACGGAAACCTTATTGACTGAATTCAATGTATATTTTTCTTCCAGTTCCAGACTTCCAGCTAACCGTTATTAAAGTCATATTTTTGCCTCCAAATTTGGAAAGCCCTATGGACTATGGAGCATGGAAGAGGCCCCCATGGATTTCATCGCTTGAATGGTGCCACGACGGCGGCATTCCTCAGAACCATGATTTTGCTTTGACATGGTCGGCAACAAAAAGTTCCTGTCAGTGAATAGCATTATAGCAATGTATTTCAGCTTCCTAATAATTCACATTAATAATTCATCAATCAACCATCATCTGTTATATCTTGATGTAACAATTTCGCATCATTATTTTTTTTGTTTTTCTAATTTATGTCCTAAAGACATAGGTAAATAAATTATAAAAAAATATTTTATAAAAATTATTTTTTTTTACATTTTGAATGTATTAAATATATTAAAAATATTAAAAAAATTATTATTATATTTTTAAAATGTGTCGTAAAACATAAGTTAGTTAAATTTATTTTTTCATATTTCTAAATTTATTTTATCAATCATTTTATAATTAAAGCTTGGTTTAAATAATTTTTTTAGGAAAAGTTTAGGGGTCGGCAACTTTGTTAAATTCTTATTAGTATGTAACCAGCAAATAAAAGTGAATCATTTGATGAAATTTCACACCAATCTCACACCATTAAAACCATCATTGATGGCTATTTGATGGCTACAAATTACAAAAATTGATAGCCCCCTAGCATTCCTCATTTTTTTATTCATAAAAAGTTATTTGTTTTTTGGTTTTTATCGCTAATAATTTTTAACTTGAATAAGTAAAACTTTCAAATGGTCTATTTTCTTTCTATTTATTCAATTAAATTTGATATGACAGATTAAATATTAATGTGATACTTTATCACCATATTTTAATTTGATATATCAATATTTAAAGCAAACTAAATTTAAATACTAAAATAAATTTTCAATAATATTATGTAGACAAAAAATAATTTTATATTAGTTATCTGTATAAAATATATATTATTAAATATAAAATATATATTAAAAATATATAAAATAATATATATATTTATATACAAATAATAATAATAACTGATTTAAGAACTGATTTTTGTATTCATATAGTATTTTTTTTATAAATTTTATGCCCATCACAAATTTATTTAAGCATCAAAAACTTCAATTTTGTTTATCCAAAAAGAAAAAGAATAATTGTGATATTTTCTTTTCATAAATCAAATATTCTTAGAAAACAGCAAACAAAAGTGAAGAAGAATAATAGTGACTGTTGTTTTTTATGATAAGAATGAAAATGGAAAATGAACAAATGGCGAGCAAATATAAGTTATAGGTGATTAATTAATTTGAGATCATGCATTCTTCGGGAGGATGCTGAGATGCAACTGCAAGTAGTTACGTATAATAATGTAATAAAAAATGTTATTTGTATATTAAAATTAGTAACTAAAATTTATTATTATATATTTTTAAATTAAACTATTAAAATAGTATTAAAAATTTGTAGAACTGACAGAAAAATCTCAAAAGATGTTAATAATAAATAAGTTTCTAAAACATTAAAAAATACGACCAAAAAATTTAAATATTAAATATATTTTAAAAAATAACTTTAGAAATCAAATTTTGATGTAAATTTTTGTAATCATTATTAAAAAATAAAATATTTTTATCCTTAAAATTTGATAATTTTTTGTTAAATGAATTTTTTTTAAAAATTATTATGAATAACTATATTTTTTTGAAAAATAAAAAAAAAATTAGAGATTATATTTTGTCCCAAATTTTTTTGTGCACCTTTTAAATATAGATATAATAGATAAGAATTTGCTAAATATAAAGTTTGTTTGTTACTAAAAAAAGAAAATGTTTATTGATTCTTTTTGTCATATTTTCAAATCATTCCAAAATTGTTTTGTCTATAACATATTTTACGGATATTTTTGTCAACTACTAAATCTTTCAGATACTGAATTGGTAGTTAATCCTATATTTAATATAAATATATATGTAATTCAATTTATTTTTAATGTGTATTTTATATTTCAATGTGTATTGATCTACACTAATAATTAATTTTAATAGCATAGTTATAATTTAATAAACTTTTAAACCGTAAGTATATGAACTAAAAGTATGGCTAAATGCAATGAAAGTGAACTACTATTTTATTAGAAATATAATCGGCTTAAGTTTTAGAATAAATAATTTTATGATATATTAACAAAATCTTTTATAACTAAAAGATTTATAATTTAATTTTTGTTGAATACTAAAAATAAATATTAGCATAATACAAAATAAAAAAAAGTCTATGAACAAATTATATAAAATAAAAAATATTATTACATAAAAAATATGCTAGAGATATAATTATTTATGTATTTTTTTTATATTAATCTAAATTTTGAATAGAAGTGATTTTATGATATATTTAATAAAAAAAATTGAATTACAAAGATCAAAGGTAATTTGGCAATGCACATGACTGGCGCGGTAACTGAGCTTGAAATCTTGCCAGACACAATGCAATGAAATTGGTGGTGGGTAGTGAAGTGGTGGTCCATCTCGAAAAGTGAGGTGACGAGTGACTACTGACGACTACCAGATTGAAGTGATGGCTTTGTTGCATCTTCAAGCGGCCAAGTGGTGGCAGTGGGCCGAGGCGGGAAACCCAGGTTAGAGTTAGACGGCAATGGTTGTGGATAAAAATAAAAATGCTTTTCGAATATTCATCAATAAATACCAAAAACATAACATTAATATGGATTTTAGATGTATATTGTTTAAATTTTTAAATTTACAATTTTTTTAGTAATTTTTATTATTCTTTTTAACACAACTGGAACTTATTTCACCTACATTATCCATTTTTTACATTGGTCTTGTTAAAACCAACAATAGAATGAGAAATTTGTACTCAAATAAAAGTTAATACAGTCATATAAGGTTTACATAAAAATCAGTTATTTATATAAAATATATTAAAAATTAATTAAATAATATATATTTATATTCAAATACATAATAATAGATTTAGTGATTAATTTTTTATAGACACATAGCAATTTTTGGACTAAAAATATGTCAAAAATTTATGCGTATAGAAAACTAAACTACATATCGCAAATTTAAAACAATAGTAATTTGTATATAGAGTAAAGTATCGTTTTTGTTCTCAATGTTTGGGATAAATTCTATTTGTATCTCTAACGTTTGTAAAATTGATTCAATGTTATCCTGCTGTCAATTACACATCATGAGCGCTTTAGTTTGAGTTTTAAAAATCTCTTCTTGAAGTTAGAATACAAATGTCTGGGATAGGATCGATGATCTACTTCAAAAAATAGCTCATCAAATGTTAAAACCAATTCCTACAACATTTACATAATTCACTTTTCTAGGGACATAATTGAATATAAACGCAAATAGTGGGTATAATATTAAAATAGAACACATTCAAGTGAGACCTAATTGAGAATGAATACATCTAAGTGAGAATAATTGAAAAATATAATCTGATTTGTTAGTATAATTGATAGTAGGATAACATTGAATCACTTTTATAAACGTTAAGGATACAAATAGGACGATTTAAACGTTAGGGACACAAATAGGACTTACCCCAAACGTTCGGGACAAAAACGATACTTTACTCTTTGTATATATAAACAATTGATATATTGGATATTGATTTTACTAGGTGTGCGAATAGTTATTCTAATATTAAGATTTATGTGGGTAATTTGAAGGTGTAATGTGTTTTGATTTGATTGGTGATTGTTCATGTTGTTCAAGAAAGTTATTGGTTACCTAACATTACTTATTAACTATGTTATACATATACAAAAAATTAATAATTAAATTAATCATCCATATAAAATACATTTTAGAATATAAAATATACATTAAAAATAAATTAAATAACTTATATATTTATACACAAATATTTAATAATTAATTTAATAGTTAATTTTTAATATACATATAATATTTTTATTAAATAATATATGTATTTATATATAAATATATAATAATTAATTTTCTAATTTAAAATTATAAATCCAAATCCCTGTTTGGAAAACAGTTATGCCATAACCAATCAAAACAATTTAAAACTACATGTTACAGCTAAGGTTTTGTAAATCGAACAAGTCATGAAATTGTTATGGCTATTATAATAATTGATTTATAATAAAATAATATATAAAATTATACATAAACATATAAAAATATAAATATATTCTGAATCTTAAAAAGACTAATGAAAAATACTACACCGTTGAAAATATTAATTACCCTTGCTTTTGGGGTCTGAATTCCTCAAATGTATGCATGCGAGTGACCAATTTTGATCTCAAGTACATTATTAGTTCCAACACTTAAAATATAATTTCTTGACATAGAAATTGTGTGCTTTTACCATATTTAGTTTTTCAATTATGCTAAGTTTACACTAAAATCAACTACTAAAATTAGCGATATGTATAAAATATATATTGAAATATAAATACATATTAAAAATAAATTAAACTATATATATTTATACACAAATATATTGTAGTGATTGATTTTTATTTTTGGTTGCTCACGGTATTTCCTAGAATCTGAATTCCATTTAAAAGTCTACTGCTGGCCACGGACGAATGAGCCGACTATTTTGGTGTACCAATAGTATTTTTGTTATTTTCTTGAGCCCATTGCTTTTTTATTCATGTATTAATGTAACGATCAACAAGTGAAAAATTCAACAGCGGAAAAATTCAACAATAAGACAGCAACAATAAGCAACAACGAGCAACACAACAAGAGATCAAAGAGAGGACCAACCGGAACTAAGGCAATGAGTCAATGACAGTGACTAGAAAGAGTCTCAATGGTTACCAGAAGGCGCCGGCCCCAATGATGACGGTGGGAAGGAGATGACAATGAGTGGGACTTGCGGCAGTTGGGTGGAAGGAATGGAACATGAAACCTGCAGCTGGGATAGAAGAATGGATGATTTAATGATTTAGGATTTTCTTTTCATCATTCTTTTGTTTATTTTTTTTATTTTTTTGGAATACAAAACGATGTTTTTGTCCTAACTTAAAAACCAGTTGGGTTCGAATTGTTCAAACTCGCATGTTCTCAACCAGCAGCAGGAGTGCAATTACCTTTCCTAACCATCAAGTTTTTCTTACAAGTTATACATAAATTTTAGTTGCCCTCCCTTAAAATTTTTTATTTTATTCTTTGTTAACGGTACATTTTTATTTTTTATTTTATTCTTTGTTAACGGTACATTTTTATTTGGCCTCTGCCTAAAAATTAATCTAGCTTCGCCCCTGTCAACCAGTTATCCATTTATCAACCGATTCTTGAACTAGATGCTTTTTTATATTGACCAACCAGATTTGTTGTCAATTCATGGTTCTCGACCGGTTTTCCAGTTGTCAACCGATTCTTGAACTAGATGGTTTTTGACATGGACCAACCGGATTTGTTGTCGATTCATGGTTCCACACTTCTACTGATGGTTGGAACGGGTGATGGATGCAACTATGTAAGATTTTAGCATCAGATAGTTCGTCCCGGTTGCTCAATAATCATTTTTGTATTTGAAATCCCAACACACATTATAACGTAAATCTAGTCAAAAGATTATCTCGTGATCTTAGATACTCAGAGCAATTTATTGGTGTAACTTGTGGATGGTAAAATCAGAACAGTCTTATGATGCTTCAAACTTTATTACAATGTGTATAAAGTTTCATCATGCATACACCAAAAGAAAAAAAACACGAAGCTTGAAATAACAAAAGAATCAAATTGTATTAAAAAAAATTCAAATGTTACTCGTCATCTTTGTATGGATACTCTTCTGGAACTTGCTTGATAAGTTTTACATTCAACTCATACACTTCATCCCCACGGAGCATATCTCGAACCCATGTCACCTCAGTCTTCATTGAAACCTGAAATTATAAATTTGATCATTTATACAGGACATAAATACATTTGATAAATAGAAAAGATGAGTGCGAGGGGTCAGCAAGTTTTGTGATTTGTAGCTATCAATTAGCTATAATTGGTATTTTTAATGGTGTGAGATTTCATTCAATGGTGTGAGATTACTCACTTTTTTTTCGCTGGTTAAGTGCTGGCCATATTTTAATAAAAGTATTGATTCTCTAGACTTTCTCAATAGGAAATTTGATTCCCCCCCCCCCCTCTATTTCCGCCTTATAGAATGACAGAAAATAGTAAAACAGAAAATTTGTGTCTAAGGTCGCATTGTATCTCTTTTTATCTCTATTTTGTGTCCAGCTACAGCTGCCAAATGCATCTTAAGAAAGAAGGAAACTACCAATTGCATGTCATGCATCATTTTCCTCCAAGAGAATGAACTTAATTTCTTACTGCCAGTTACTTGTTTCCCAACTTAACTAGATGCAGTTCAGTGATGGATTTTAACTGCATATGCCAGCTAAAGTTGGCTAGAATATGGAGGTTTCTCAGGTTAAAAATTAAGAATAGAGACTCACCATCTCTAAAGCTCCTCTAACGACGCCACTTAAGATGTTGCAATAGTGTAGCCCTTGACAGTTATCAGGAAGTTCAACGAAGTCTACCAAGGGATTATCCTCCAACACAATACTACAAGATGTTCCATCAGCATCCCAGTTAATCACAGAAGCAGTAACACCAAGGAACATTTTGAAACCAACCTGTATAAAAAGTATTATTAAGGTTGATACTTAAAAAACAAAACTTTAACTTGTTCACTAAATAAGTAAATATGCTTTTCTAGATATATAATCAATTGATATAGGGTAAATACCCTTTCTGGCCCCTGAGCATTTTAAATTGGGACATGTCGCACTTTTATCTTCCAGAAACCTCAACCAGGTCTTCAACCATCAACATTCGACCCCTGTGACCGGTTGCCAACATGTTGCCTGGATGACGTGTCAGGTGGAGGCTGAATTGTCAAATGCAGGTGCCACGTGTCACTAAAAGTTGTTGCAGGGACTAAAAACCCCATCCCTGCAACTAAAACGGCATAGTATGTGCTGGGGTAAGGTGTTCATATGTGCTGTTGAGGAGGGTTTGGGACGAGAGAACGTTCTAGAAGGTGGATGGTTGCAGCGCGGTCGGATTCGGAGCCGGTTGTGAGTTGAAGCTCGGAGAGGTGAAAGAGTTCTTCGAGATTGTTGGGAAGTAGAAGCGGTGGTGGAGTTGGTAGTGGTTGTTGTGGCGGAGGAGTAGTGGTGGTGGTGGTGGAGGGTGTTGTCGGGAGAGAGAACCTCCATTGGGTGAAGCTTTGGGAGGTTGTGGAGGAAGAAGAAGAGGTGGAGGACTCGCATGAGTTGCGAAGGTTGTGAGGCGGTGGTAGTGAGTTGAAGCTCGGAGAGGTGAAAGAGTTCTTCGAGATTGTTGGGAAGTAGAAGCGGTGGTGGAGTTGGTGGTGGTTGTTGTGGCGGAGGAGTAGTGGTGGTGGTGGTGGAAGGTGTTGTCGGGAGAGAGAACCTCCATTAGGTGAAGCTTTGGGAGGTTGTGGAAGAAGAAGAGGTGGAGGACTCGCATGAGTTGCGAAGGTTGTGAGGCGGTGGTAGTGAGTTGAAGCTCAGAGAGGTGAAAGAGTTCTTCGAGATTGTTGGGAAGTAGAAGCGGTGGTGGAGTTGGTGGTGGTTGTTGTGGCGGAGGAGTAGTGGTGGTGGTGGTGGAAGGTGTTGTCGAGAGAGAGAACCTCCATTGGGTGAAGTTTTGGGAGGTTGTGGAAGAAGAAGAAGAGGTGGAGGACTCGCATGAGTTGCGAAGGTTGTGAGGCGGTTATAGTGGTGGCGGCGGTGGCGGTGGTGGAGGAGTGCTGGGAGGGGTGGTGAGTGGAGGATGTTGCCGGTGGGGCTGAGAACAGTTTGGGCAGGGAGGGGTTTTTAGTCCCTGCAACAACTTCTAGTGACACGTGGCACCTGTATTTAACAACTCAGCCTCCACCTGACACGTCATCCAGGCAACCTGTTGGCAACCGGTCACAGGGTCGATACGTTCACTGATGTTGATGGTTGAGGACCTGGTTGAAGTTTCTGGATGATAAAGGTGCAACATGTCCCAATTTAAAATGCTCAGGGGCCGGAAAGGGTATTTACCCATTGATATATATTGTTTTAGCAAGCCAATGTGTTATACCCCACACTTACAAAATTCATTCCAATAAAAATGCTACTAATAGTTAGTTTCGAATGGTCAAAGTTATAATATAAACATTTAAGTTTGGCCACTTCACAAAACTTTCAAGACTTCATATAATAAACTTACTTCAGATAATAAACAAAGAGAATATAAACGACACAACCATGATCCCAGTAACCATCAAATTCTTGAAAGGAAAGCGTGACAATATGAAACTACCGCGAATCAAGTAAATGACATAAGATTACAGATGTCAGGTTTAGTTTTAAGGACGAATAAGGATCAAAATTCTAGATATCAAGCACTAGGATACCTTAGCAATCACTTCAGCAGTCTCTTTGAAATCAACGCATCTTGATATGTTAGATTTGGCTAAGAACTCATCAATTAAACGCACCCCAATGTTATAGCCCCTGAAACACCCAGTCAACCAAACATAAATAAATAAAAATAAAATAAATCCTGACAGAATAAGACACCACAACGTAATGCAAATTCTTTCAGATATGGAATGAACATTTACTTAAGAATTAAAAAAGAAGAAAAGAAAAAAGGAAAACGTGAAATTGCACATTTGATCAAGCTGCTTGTTAACCTCGTCAACCTCTTCCAGATCGGTAATCAATTGACGCACGATCGCACCATATGTCAGTGTAAATAGCTCCGCGTTCTGCACAAAACAAATAGTAAACAATTAATTAAGCACTTGTAACTGCAAATTATGAATGCAATTTGCGAATTCAGAAAACGACGCCGACGAACGAAAACGGTGATTCAACGAAATTCAAAGCGGATCCTGATTCTACGATAGGCAGAAAACGTAGGAAACATTTCACATTACAAGAAATTGAAGAAGAGAAAAAAAAAGAGCGAATTGAAAATCCGTTACACTAACACGGATAATATTTTGGGAGAGTTAACAGATTAGTTACCATGTGCTCGAGGTTAGCGAATATGGAGTCGCCGGATCGAGGAGCAACGGGCGGCATTGTAGAACCTCACCGAGCTTCTTGCCTGTCACTGTGAGAATGTGCGATCTAAGCTGATGCCTGCAGTCTGCTCTTGGGTTCCGAAGCTTCTAGAAAGTTTTGTGCTATGCCAATTGCTAGGATTTTTTTCGTTATAAAATAAAAAAAATCTTTATTTCCCAAAACAATTTATCTCAACTTTAATTTTCGAGATATAATTTTTTTGTCCGTACTCCGTAACAAGATAAAATATGAGATATAAGTTCGATCATCGAAAAAAAAACTCTAATACATGGGTGAAAACTGAAAAATATATCCTACAAAAAAATAAAAAATTTTAAGTATTTTGGTGGAAGATAATTGAGTGAATACGGTGTAAATTATAAGATTCAAGTATGTTAGTCAAAATGACGGAATACATCTAGTTTTATATGTAATAAAAAAATGTTTTTAAAATTTAAAATAAATTTTATTGCACGAATGTTTTATGGTATAAAATGTTGTACGGTTAAAGAAGAGCATGAATATAAATTAAATGTGGCAGAGGTAGAGATAAAGATGTTGAAATAAATGAATGTTCTTACGTGATTAGATAGAATAAAGAACGAAAATATAAGAGAAAGTTGGAATAACATCTATTATGGAAAAGATGGTAAAATCATGTCTCGAATAGCTTGGACATATGAGAAGAAGAGCACCTAGTTAAGAGAGTGGATAAGATAGAAGATAGATAAGGATGAACAACAAAAAAAAAATTTAAGAAAATTATCCATGAAGTGATGAAACAGAATTTACATATAAACGGCATCTCTATAAGTATGATATATGATAGAAATTAATGATGTAATCGACTTCATCTAGTGGGATAAAATTTTATTATTGTTGTTGTTTACATCAAGTTTGTCGCATACAGAAATAATATGGTTTGTCAGGAATCCGACGAACTTGATGTAAATGCCAAAAATAAAAAGGTGGCTACTACGATAAAGTTGCCATTTTCATATTTTTGTAAAGACGTTTTTCATTTTGTGGTTGTTATTGATTTAAAAGTGTATCACTAAAAGTGTTGCTTAAAGAGAAAGTATTACCCTTAATCGTTAACTTGGCTCTGATACCAATTTTTCAATTTCGACTTTTCTTTTAATTTTTCTTTCGAAATTTCTACTAACTCTTCATATTTTGCTTCGAATAAGTTTATAATTTGTATAGATTCAATTGGTGGTGCTTTATTCAAAAGATTTTGATAAAAAATAATTTGCAACTTCATATTCTAAAGTATTAACCATTTCTACAATTTCTCTTGTACTTGTTATATGATTATTTATTACTAGTCCTTGACGTATATTTATAATTCTGATTTCATATTTATAGTTTTTTAATTCTGTTCTAATTTCTATCATAATTATAATATTCTTTTTTACATGGATTATTATATATAAAATCTTTTATCTGTTTGTCTTTTTCTTTAATATAATTTTTTAAATCCTCAAAAACTTCTTTTATTTCTACATTTTCTCTTGTTTCTAAATATCTTTATAATTTTTCAATTTCATTCTCCATCTTTTCTTTCAACAGCTTTAATTCTTTTAAATCGTAATATGGTTTTTCAGGCATCTATAAATTTCCTAAATTTAATTCCAACTTGTTTATATTTATTCTTATTTCTATCTTTTTTATTATAAGATCATCAATTTCGATCTGAAGATTATTTAATTCTCTTTTATACTCCTCTATTTTATTTTTTAATTTTTTCGCTCTTTTCCTTTTTATTTTATTTTCTGGTTTTTCAAGCTTTTTATGCTTCATAAATTAGGTAATCTTATTATAATTCCTAAAAATAGTTTTGTTTAACATTATTTATTTTAGAATTTCTACAAACTCTATCATCGATTCATCACTATTTTCTAGAGATTCTATTAATTTTTCTAGCTCTTCAACTTCTCTTTTCAACTTGTTATAGATTATTTTTAGAGCTTCAAATGTTCTTTGATTTATTTCAGAAAACTGCAGATAATTCAAACAATTCTCTCCTTCAAAGAGCTCTTGTTTCTTATCTTGATAAGTTACATATATTCCTTCCTTATCTATTGTCATAATTTAGTATTTAGGGTTTCATTTAATTTTTCGACCTTTTTTGTTAATTCTTTTATTTCAGAGTTTTCTTCTTTAATCTTTAATTTAGATAAACTTAAAGGACTATTAATTTTAGATTCTCTTATTTGAAAATTTGATGAAAACAAGTTCTTTTAATAATAGAACTGGGTTTTCAATAGCTTTATATTTTGGTATTTCTATTTTTATAATTTTCTGAAATAATTCATCGGCATAAATTCTTTCTCTGTTTTTAAATATTATACTATGATGGCTATTTGTTAAAGCATAATTTATTGCATATGTAATTGAAAATGATTCATCATCTTGTTCCATTAAACTTTTTCTATGAAATTTATAAGCTAAACTTATAGATCTTCCAAGATTTTCAGTTGATAAAGGTATAGCATATCCAAGATGGGCATTAAATTTAACATTTACATTTGTCAAATTTCTATGAACAATTCTAATTATTTGATCTATTGGGTCATCAGTAATCCTTTTGTCATAGATTGCTAAACTTATTGGTGAATTAATTCCTTTCATATATGTAGATTTGATTAAGACTTGTATGGTACTAATATGAATCCATCCAATTTTAGATCTTTTTTGTTGATCCTTAATTTTCTCAATCTGTTTACTCAATTCTTCATCATTTATCAAAGCTATTTCAAGTTCTCCATTAGCCGATTTTATTTTTATAGGGGCTTCAAGTTGAATTTTTTCATAATATATTATATTTTTTCTATTAAAAACTTCTTTTAAAAGACTTTGTTTATTAAAATTTTCATTTGATTTGAGATTTAGTTCTGTTTTTAGAATAGCCTGTTTTTCATTATCTAATAAAACAGTTAATCTATAATAATCAGATTCTTCCGTTAATTCTAAGCTTTCTAAATAATTCATAACTAAGAGACTAGGATAAAGATGTACCTTTCTGGAGAAAAACTTCCTTTATTTAGTATATTTTACATAAGGTATTTTTATCACCAGAGGGGAGTTTAGAACTATTTTTCCCTAAGGAAATTCTTTGTCAGACTACAGAATCGCCTTGGCAGCTTCCTCCTTGCTCTCCTAGCATATGAGTACTCTTAGCCTTCTGCTTTCTGTTTTCTGATGCCTTCTACAATTGCCTAAGCAACCTATTTATAATGGTTGGGTCTGATGGACAATTTCCATCCTTACCCTTCTTATGACGTCATTGCTTACGTCATTGTTTATTATCTTGCACCAGCTACATTATTGGTGCTTTATGACCTAAGCGCTTACGTCATTATGCAATAATATTGAGGGATGCTTCAGAGGCGCTGTCCTCTTCTTTTATCATGTGGGTGGATTCTATTTCATTATTTCTTTCTTCAGATATTTCTGAGGCGCATAGCTGGCACTTGTGGTCTTCTCTGTCTTTTATCAAATAGCAGAGATTCCTTCTTATCCCTTCAGGGAGCTTTTCTAAAAGTCCAGATAAATTGTAGAATGTTGATTCAAATTCCACCAAGAGTCTCATCTCTCTTTCTTCAATTTTATTTCTTTTACTAGACACAAGTAGAGTATTTCTACTTTTATAATTAATTCTTGTGTGAGATTCCTTCGTTATTTTTTGAGTTCTTTCAAAGACCCTTGCTAATGTGCTGGCTAGTCTTCCTTCATGACTGTAAATTGTTAAATCTTGAATTTGATCAATTGGTTGAAAATTTCCTGGAAAAACGGACATGAATATTACTTGGTGTGCTGGAACTAAGCATTCTTCTTCTTTATTAAAAATAGATTGACTATTTGTAAATTTTAGGGATACATCCCTTGTATTTACATTGTCAATCATATTTTTAAATCTCTTTACTGCATCAACGAATCCTGCAGGAAACTCACTAATAATTTTTAGATCATTAAAAATTAAAATTGTATTAATTAATTCATACTGAAAAAACTGATAAGTGTCAGATGGGGAAGCATCTGGAAAAATAACCAGCTTTGTTAGCTGTTCTTTGGCAATAGGATAATATCCCAAAATTGCCCTTTTTTCTTTAGTCCAATTCAGGACTATATTAAGGGTTTCTCTGAGATTTGATCTACAGACCCTTTTCTTTTCCTTGATTTCAGCCCTTGTAGGAATGTTTCTCATTATTCCTATTCTCTGGGCTTGAATTAGAGTTTTATCTGCTCTTTTTAGGGTTTGGTCTGGATGAAGAGTTTCATATTCCCTGAAGGATTCCTTTGCCTCTTCCAGTGTTAAAAATCCTCCTTTATGAATTATCTTTGATTGATGTGTGAATGGTGCTGTTTTTTCCCAGGCATCATATACTCCTTTCATGGGGCCATTATAAATTACATAATATTTTTTATCTTGGGTGGATTTTTTAATAATTTCAGCAATTATTTTATTTTTTGAAATTTTTTCTTCTCATGGTTTGTCCACCATGCTTAGCTGGTTGAATTCTGATGATTTGCTTGTTGTATTGATTTCATTGCTTCAATGGCTTTTTTGAGGGATTGGATCTGTGTCCTTATTTGCTGACAATTCTTGCATTTTTCGAGTTCTTGCTCATATTTTTGAATTTCTTGATCTAATGCGTTGTAAACGAACTTCATTCTCTTGTTAATGTATCTGCAATAATATTTTTGTCACCCTTAATATATTCAATTTTTATTAGATATTGTAACAAAAATAATTGCCATCTTACCAATCGTCCATGATTATAATCAACTTTTAAATGATATCGTATGAAACCTGTTAGGTAACTTGAATCTGTCCTTAATGTAAATTCTTTGGATAGTAAATCAATTTTCCATTTTTTAAGAGTTTTAATTGCAGCTAGAGTTTCCTTTTCATGAGTAGTATATCTCTGTTCTGTTGGAGTAAATGTCCCTGAAATATACCTGCAAAGTAATTCCTTTGGGGAATATTTAGAATCTAGTGATTCTTTTTCTTGTTCCAAACTTTTTATAGCTTTCTTAGCTTTTAGACATCCTGACCAGGTTATGTCTGAAGCATCTGTTTCTACTATTAAGTAGTCGTTTTCTTCTGGAATATAAAGTTCTGGAAGCTTTTTACATAATTCTTTGACTCTTTGAATTTGCATACTATCTTTTTCTTCCCATTTCCATTCTTTTTTAGTACTTATTTTTGGAAATAAATTTTTAGTGTATTCTGTTATATTCTTTAAAAATCCTTGATCAGAAATATAATTTATACACCCTAAAAATCTTTGTAATTGTTTTCTATCTTCTATTTTATTAGGAAATAAATTTACCTTTTCTAAAACATTTTTTAACTTTCCTTGAGTGGATAGAATTAATCCAAGAAATTCTATTTCTTGTTTTGCTATTCTTGCTTTCTTTTTGCTAAGGACTAATCATTTTTCTTTACATCTTTCTAATACTATTAATAATTTTAGAAGATGATCTTCTTTATCCTGTTTTGTAAAAATTAATATATCATCAATGTAAACTAAAACAAATTCATTAACTCTTTTAGATTTTCTTCCATAAATCTTTGATAGATACCTGGGGCTTGTTTTAATCCGAATGGTAAAACATTCCATTCATAGAGCAACACACTTGTTGATTCTTTTGTTGGGCAAGTAAAAGCAGTTAATTTCTTTGTTTCTTCGTCTAAACGAAGTTGCCAATATCCTGATTTTGCATCGAGAGATGAAAACCAAGTTACTCCTTTGATTTTTTCTAAAATAGAATCTTTTCTTGGAAGTTTATGAGCATCACCAACAGTTGCTTCATTCATCTTCTTATAATTAATTACCATTCTTCGTTTTTCCCTTTTAATTTCATTATTGTTTTCGACATAAAAGGCTGAAGCCGCATGAGGGCTTTTACTTAATCTTATAATTTCTTTTTCCAAAAGATCTTTACATTCTAATGAGAACTCTTCTCTATCTCTTGCGGAATAAGAAATTTTATTTGGAACATTTATTTCCTTTGTAGGATCTTTTAATTTAATGCTTACTAATTCTTTATTTGTATTTTTAATATCTAAAGGATTATCGGCGCAAATTTCACCCAAAAGTTCTTCTATTTTTATTTCAAGATTATTTTTTGGGATATTTATCTGAAAATATAAATTTAAATAACATGTTTCTAATATAGAAAATATATTTGAAATTTTAAAATCTTATCTATAGTAGTGGTTGGTATTTTTATACGTTTTAATTTTTGATTTATTAAAGAATCGTGTGGAGCTTTTAAAACTATATATGTTAATTCTTGAATGAATGGATGATATAGTTTTAAGAAATTATTTCCTATGATAAAATTCATTCCAGAATCTAACATATATATGGATGGAACAATGAACCTATAATTTTGAATAAATATTTCAGCCATTTCTGCTTTTTGGTCAATTTTATGTATTGATTTGTCAGCTGTTCTAACTCTTAATGGTTTCTTTAATTTTTTCCAATCAAGTTTTATATTTGTACTAGCAAAGCATTGTGTTGCTCCAGTATCTATGAAAGCATTTATAAACTTTTCTGTTATTTTTATAGTAATAAATGTAGTATTATTGCTCAATCTCTGAGTCTGTTTCTGAGACATATTCAAAAATATAGTCTAAGTTATCATCTGATTCTTCTAATGGTTCCATGAAACAAGACTTAGCAATTTCTAATTGTTTGGTAAGGTCCTTTTTATCCTTCTTTTTTGGACATTCATTTGCATAGTGCCCTTCTTCTTGACAATACCAACACTTACAATTTTCTTTTTTATTTGGGCAATAGTTATTTTTTTGTCTTTTATTTTTATTGTTATTTCTTTTTCTAAAATACCTCTTTTTTCTCCAGTTTGGATAGTATTTTTTTTTTCTAAATTAATATTTTCTTTTTCTTTGAAAATTTTTATTAAGACCATATTTTTGAGGAATTTCTTCATTATCTTGACAGCAAATTCTAATTATATTTTCAAATCTTTTTTGAGTTATTTTTTGCATACAACGTTCTTTTATTTCCTCTCTTATTGCAGAGGTTGCTCCGCCAAAATTATTTTCAATTGTTCCTCTATTTATTTCTCTTATAAATCTTTCCATTATAAATTCATTAGCAGGGTATGGAAATTTTGTTATATACATACTAAGATAATGGTCCTTATCTTCTTCTTTTAATTTATAATAATGTATTCTATATTCACATATATAAGATTTCACATTACATAAATCATATATTTGAATATTAGCTAAATGGTTTTTTGCTTCTTGATATTCTTTATTATAAACTTCTTGTCTATGATCTATAATATTTTTTCCAAAAAATTCTCTATATAGAATCATCATTATATGTAATATCTTATCATAAACTGTTGTTTTTGTTGCTAATTCTTCTATTATTTGGTTTTCTATTGATGTCATATAATCTCTTACAGTTCCTTTAGTATGAAACCCTATATAATTCCAGATATCTCCTCCAGACAATTCACTAAGTTTTGGATTAGTAAAGGCTTCTAATAAGAAGGAATTCAACCAGTTCTCGAAAATTTCTTTTTCATTCTTTTTACAGTCTAAATCGAGCATTCTTTCTCCTTCCAATTCCTGGATTTTAGGAACGTATTTTGATAGTATTTTTGTATACTTTGAATTTTTATTCATAAATCCCTTTTTAAAAGCATAATTTTCAAAACCTGTTTCCCATTTAAATTGAGATTGATTATCCTTAGATGTTCCAGCTTTATTTTTTACTTGTATTGGAATTGCTGGTTCTTCATCACTTGAATAATCTAGGATGTATTCTTCATTTTCTATATTTTCAGAATTTACTAGTTCTTCTTCTGTTTGAAATTCTTGTTCCATAATATTATTTTTTTGAGCCATTTTTAATTGTTTAAAAAGCATTGTAACTTCTTCTAATTTTTCTTTAATATTCATAATTTCAATGGTGGTTTTACTTTTAGTTCTATTATGTTGGCTATATTTTAAAATTTTTCTTCTTTGGGATTCTCTTTCTGAAAATATTTATTTAATATCTGTTTAATTTCGTTTATATTAGGTTCTTCTTTTTTCTTATTTCTTTGAAATTTTATGGATACTAATACTTCTTCAAGCATATCTACTATAGAATTTAATTGTAGGTTAAAAGTATGATAAAGATGTGGGGAATCATTTCCATGGTAACATTTTCTAAAAATTCCGTGTGAAATATAAGTTTTTTCAGGTTTTTGAAGTCCTTCAATAAAACTTATAGTAAAATAAAGATTTTGAGAAAAATCATTTTGTATTGATTTTAAGAATTCGATGTCATTACAATTAACATTAGGTAAAATCATTAGTTTTTGATCTATTAATTTTGATAATTTAATTATTTCTTCTCTTAAATTTTTTAATTTACTTTTTTCCATTAGGTGACGCTTGTCTTATAAAATGCTATGGTTTTAAGTGTGTTGTAGTGAAAAATGTGGCTTTAAAATGTATGGTTTAGGTTTTGCCACGTAGGCGTCTTTAAAAAAAAGTTGTTTTTGGGATATTTATTTGAGTGGTGGCGAAATAAAAATTGTATGGGAGAAATTAAAGTTGAGATGATTTTTTTTCGCTTTTTATTTTATAACGAAAAAAAAATCCAAATTGCTACGTTCTACTCTCTCTGTTGTCTGTTCTGTTCTTTTTTTTTCCTTCCCTTTTTGGAATGCTTTGGATCTAATAATCTAAAGCTCGTTCCAGAACCTGGGCTAGAATCCAAGCCAGTCTAACTTGTTGCTAAAAAAACAACAACCCTCTTAAGTCTTAATTGAATTCCGTCTCGTTAAAAAAATACATTCATTCTTATCAAAATATTTTTATTAATTTCAAGCCTTAATTAAGCATAGAAAAAAAAAATCTCACTGGTACACGTTCATATGACATATCTACTCATATTTAAAATTTTAAATATTCAGTCTGATGATTAAGAATTAGCTCGAATTCTAAAAAAGTAGTTAAATCTAAGAAGTATAAAACTATAAAAGAGAATAATAATTTTTTATCATTCAACTTAATACTTAATAATTCGATATATTGTAACAATTATTTTCATAAAAAAATTGAATTTAATATGTCATAAAAAGAATAATTCATTATTTTAGATCAACTAAATTTAAAAGACCATAGATGACCTCATAATTACATAAGATACCATGATGAACTCATAATATCATAACTCAATGAAATGAACATTATTTTATATATATATATATTCAGAAATATTTTTTAACTTAATATCTTTTAAGACTCATTTTAATTTGAACATTGAAATCCTTAAACATAGATCTCCACCATAGAAATGACAAATTTGGAATATTAAAATTTAAAACCTTGAAATAGAGGAATCTTGGTAATTATTTTGTATTTTAAACCTATTATTTATAATTCTATTTAGATAATTCCGCAATTAGAAAAGTCATAAAATATTTCTGAACAAGTTTATATACGTTTCTCGTTAAAAAAAGTTAATAAATTTCAAGCATTCATTAAGAATATAGCACGTGCATAAAAAAAAGAGTGAATACTTAATTCAACTCCTGATAATTATTTCGAAGGGACAATAAGGCCCTTAACAAAAAAAATTATTTTTTTCGATTTTTGATTTTTATTTTTATGTGACTGATTAGTTCTTGTGCCGAAAACATAAAACATTAACTTTTTTTAGTACAGGAATTAATCAATTCCATACAAATAAAAATCAAGAATAAGAAAGAATTTTTTTTATTAAAAATTTCGTTGTCTTTTGAAATAATTGTCAGAATTTTTCTGAAGAAAAAAAACCTATCACTAACAGACTTTGATATGAATATCACTCATTTCATTTTATTACTGTTTGACACACAAGTTTTTTTTTCTAAGTAGAAATAGAAATAAAAATAAATAAAACTTTCGTAAGCCATGTATCTATACAGCTATACAGCCATAATAATGATTCTTATTATTATTATCACTACGAACCATAGTTAATGAGTGATATATAGCTTTAATTTACTATAAGCTATGACCACACTTTTCTGGGAATGAATTTTTTCAATTGTTAAAAAAAGTTGAGAGCATAAAATGTGATTTTTAATTATTTATTATTTTTTTTATAATTATTCATGATTCTACTTATAAAATTAATAGTAAGAGATCACACTTTATTCCTTAAATTGTTAAAAAAATGGAGAAGATTCATACTTTTTCTAGTGCAGGTGTCAGGCGCTGAGTCAGCACGTGCGTGGAGCCCTAAACCCACAAGTGGGAGGCAAAGCCCATATACGTCGCACCGCACGAGGTTTGATTATCACCCTCTCCGCCTCGGTGTCAAAAATTTGCTGCCACGCTGCGCACATGCATGCGTCGCTATTCTGGAACCGACCAAGCTCGTTACAACAACTCTACCTCGTGTCTTGGTTTTCTCACTATTGGTTCCTTTATCTGCCTGATAGGACCCCACAGGATCCCAGGTTTGTGATCTTCACTTTCCTCTCGCAGTCACACAACTCCTCCTGATGCTGATCCTGTGTGGTGAGGGTGTGTGTAGCCAGGAGGAGGGTGACCAAGAGAGTAGGGAGAACCGTGAGCTTGGTCATATGTTTATGTGTGGTATGTGAGGATGATTGATAAAGTAGGTGAGGGTGTACTGACTATTGAGTTTGGTGTTTTATATAAGAAGAATTGATAATGAAAGGTTTGCACGTGAGGTACGTGAAGGAGGTAGGGGTGAGGTGGTTGATGGTGTTCTGGGTGGGAGTGGCTGTGTTTGAGACAAGTGTCCTTATTACAATTTCAAAATTTCTTAAGTAGTATATAATTGTTTTGTCAATTTTTAGCAAATCGATGGTGGTTTCGATATCTAATGGTCTGGAAGTGAAACCTACTCCTCTTTAAAGGTACCAGTTTTCTAGAAGTGCATAAATATATCTTCGATTAGATGGGATTTGGAAATAAAGAAAAATTGAATTATGTAATTTAAAATAAAAGATGACAAAATAAAGTTTTCAAAGAGAAAGTATTAACTGGAAACGAAGAAAAATGCGTTGAGATTAAACAAAGCGATAAAATGCCTTCAACTGAGTCAAAGGGCTTTAACATAAAAAGTAAAAGTACTGAAATGTAAATTGAACATGAAAATTAAAGATTGCAAAAAAAATAAATTTACTTGAAAAATAGAGTTTACAGAAAATGTAAATGAAAAATTAAAAAACATAGAAGGAACCCTACAGAAATTGAACTCGAATGCAGACTCAGAAATTCTCTGGGAATATGAGTGTGCTTGAGTGTATTTCTAAAACGAAGTTTCAACCCTAATTTCTTTAAGGCTTCCTAGTATTTATAATCTACCTTTGGTAACCGACAATTAATTACAATTAATTACAATTAACTATAAATTTGAAATTTTGAATGCTTTCTCCTTGGTAACTACTCTCGCCTTTTGATTGTCCATCTTCCCAATAATTTCCTCGCGTGATGAAAAACCCTTAAATTCTTCACTACTATAACTGCTCGAATCAACTTTTCGAATAACCAATTCAGATATCCAATTTGACTTGACTCGCTCGATTTATCAAAAAAGTCTCGAAATCGAATCCGTGTTAAGAACCTCCATCTAACGTTTGCACACGTGTCACCGCTTATGTTTTCGACCACTTTATCGATTCGAACAATTCACTTTTATCGACAATATTTTCCCGATCAACAAATTGCCCTCTTAGATTAATGTGTTTGTCTTCGATAACTTTATCGGAAGATAAAACGCTTAATCCAAATTCAAACTTCAATTTTAAAATCAGAAATAACTATCATTAAACCTCCCATCAATACTAACCCACTCGACACGTTTTTTGAGACTCACGCTTCTCCTTCCTTTCACTTCAACTTCCTCGTGAAGTTATCCCTTTTCACATTCTTTCTACAATAACGGTTACAGTAACACTTTAAATTCACCAATCTCCCTTTTATTCAAACTCTTCCTAAACTCATTATCCTCTGCATCCCTCTTATATTATCAAATCTCAAACTTTGCAATTTCTTTCCTTAATTTTACAATGGCCGCTTCTTCTTCTCATGCTACTATTCAAGACAAAGGGAAAGGTCCTATATCAGCACCGTCGGCTCCACCAGCTCTTCGCATATTAAATCAAGTCAATGATAAAGTCATTGACGACCATCGACTGCAAGCTAATGATACTAGAATCTTAATCCCCTTCACAGTAGGTACAGATACCCATTGCTTCCTCGGACCAATTGAATCTCTAGAGAGGGCAAACAAGAAGCTTTCTTTCTTCCCCAGTGCCGAAGGAGAAGATCTATTAATTAATCAAGCTTTCAACATCTCCCATTTTATTAATCAAAAACTCTTCAGGAATAATCCCAAGATTAATCCTCGAGGATACGATTTCTCTACCTGGTATCAATGCCTTGAGCCCACAAAAAATGCTGACTGGGGGCTTTAGGAATACAAGAACTACTAAGGCTCTCCCATTTCTCACTGACAACACTCCCATGGATGATTGGAGCGGTAACTTGCTTCTGGAACAGAACAACTAACAACTTTCACCTTCCTTGTGGAATGGTCGGAATGTCTCTTTTGGACGTAGCCGCCATCACAGGGCTTCCAGTAAACTCTCTAGACTGTACTCCTGACATGCAGCCGGAACACCAATACACTGTCGTCTTAACCAATTCTTACAGCGATTTCATTGCTCATAACATGGGTGCTGAAAGTACAAACGTTACAAATGATGAGCATGTAGCCTTTTTATTTTATTGGCTAAATGCAATCCTCTTTTGTTCTCGAAGCGTTCAGATGTCGAAACTCTTTCTTCCCTTGGCTGCTTTGCTTCACGAAGGAAAAGTCCTCAACTTGGCCAAGCTTCTTCTAGGACACATTTTCGAAGAACTTGGCCAATTCGTTCAATGTCTCTGACACAATAGTATAATTAGTACAGGTGGCCCTCTCTGGCTCCTCTAGTTATGGCTCAACGCCATTTTTGAGAAGTTTATGACGAATCCTGGAGTTGGGGGTAATAAGCAACACATTGAAGGTTTTCGATTAGCTGACTATAAACCCAACTTCCCAGACACACAAATGGATGAAGACCGATTCTGGGCTATCTTTTCTCTCTTCCATTCCTGTAAAGATTTTGACAATGAGGATCTGGATTTTGCCCCCTTTTTACGCCGAAATCGTGGTCCTGCATGGCTCGATCGCCTACTTTTCCCACATGATACAGAAGAAAATGAACTGGCTAATCGAAATTGGACAAATCTATTAGCTGTTCAGGTAATTCCGATAGGATTACCCCAACACAAGAAGGAGAAATTTAAGGTGACATTATATGCCCCTCACTTTACAGCCAGACAGCTAGGATTTTCACAGGCCATCCCGATCCCTTTTTCCTCAGAATAACAAACCACTTTGCCATGTTACTCTGACTTCTCAACGTGACCTTGATTTCCTCCTTGCAACAAATCAACAACACAAGGATCACTTTAATTTTCTTGTTTATGACCGCAGCACATATATCACTAAATCTTGTCTCGAATGGTGGACCACCTACTATTCTAAGTACAATCGTACTTTAGAAGCAATCCAGAAATCTGCCATTCGAATAGATCCTGCTACAAAAGGTTCTCCCAAAAAGTCACAAAAAAGAAAAGCTGATACTACAGCCTCTTCCCATCAACCACAACACAAAAGTCAAAGAACTCCCACAAGAACTTCCAGAAAGGTAACCATCATCCATTTACTATCCCACACATAATCATATATTTTGAACTAATACATGTTGATTTTCGATTTTCATTTCTTTATTAGTTACGGTTACAACTATCAAGTGAGAGTTCTGATGAGAACGAGCAAAACATTTGGAAAATTTTTGCTGCTTCTCCCCAATCAGAAGACACAGCTGATTCAGATCCTGGTCCTCAGCTGATACACAATCATCTCTAATATACACACTTCATTTAAATTGAAATAAAATTTGAATTTATAACTGTGTACCTTTTATATGAGCCTACCACTGCTACCCATTCAATTTCATCTTTTGTGGCTCCTAATCAACCAATTCAACAACAACAACATGATCTAGAGCACTCTACATCACATGACTCAATTTAATTCACAGGGCCTACTCTGCCACTTCCGATTGTTTTTTCGCCTCCTCTGCATACAACACAGATGGTTGATTCGATGGCAAATCCCTTGCAATATTTAGAATCGCTGACACCACCAATTCAGATTCTTCTCGATCTAGGGTCTTAGAGACTCCTCCTAAACCTCCTGAAATCAACGTGCAGTTGTTCGACATAAAGATTCGAATCTGCCTTGATGACTTCAGGTTTACCATCTTTTGTCCATAGAAGAACACTCTGATGCACAGTAGAAGGCTGCACCTACACCATGGATCCAATCTCTCCCCAGCAAAGCATTATAGCTTGCTCTTGATGGAACCACCACAAACACAGTGTTGCGCTCAGACGAGCCAACCTTCACAGTCAGAGTAACCAACCCTCTGGCTGGAGTCGAAGTCCCATTAAAATCTGTCACAGCAATATTTCTGGGGATTAAATCATTAGGATGCTTCCCCACCTTGATTAACATCCTCTCAGGCAAAAGACTGATTGCCGCACCACCATCAATCAGAATATTGTTTACTTTTATCCCACTTAAAGTAGTTGTTATATAGAGTGGGCAGAGATGAGACATCTGTTTTTCAGTAGGCCGTAAGAAATACCCCGGCTCATCTTCAATTCGGATAAAAGAAAAAGCCTCTTCATCTTCCGAATCATAATCTTCATTGGGTCACTTTCATATTCTCCCAGATATTCGGTTGGAATGATTGAAATCGTTCCCACCATATCATTATCCCCTTCATCAAAATACTCTTCATCAACGTCAACTTCTTTATTCTTATCAACCCCAGAAGATTGGGCTATTGCTTTACCCTTTTCCATCTTCATGGGAGAAGGAATTCCTTTCGGGCAAGTCTCCCCATCAGAAGGGAAGACAATTCGAGAATGCACAGAGGGAGTTGCCCCCTTGCTCACTTTTGACTAAGGCTTCTTCTGCTGATTGACGTTTCTCCTGCCTCCTCTGCCTCTCGGATACCCTCTGGCCCGACCACGATAATAGGGGTATTGATTTCGGGGAGGCCCCCGATGTCCCCATTGTGGGTTGCACCGATACAGATGATCTCTTTTCTAAAACTCCTGACAGTTTCGAATCCACTGGACACCTATAGCCTAAGATCGACTCAAAGGTGCAGCAGTGCTCTGTTGATGGGTCTTAGAACTTTGACCTTCAAAATGCCGAATAGGTTGTCTCTGGCGTGCTTGCTCTTCTCTATGAGCCAATTCTTTCTTCATTCTCTCCTTCTCAAAGATTGCCGCTGCTTCGGTATCAAAGACGGCATTACACCGTGGACATAGAGATACATCCCGGTCTTTGAATTTTTGTTGAACTAGAAAATCCAACAAACCGTCTCCTGCTCGGGGATACACTGATCGAACCTCTGACTCAAAATCATCAAGAGCCACATCAAAATCATAAGACATGCCAACTATGTTAACTCCAAAACATGGTTCCACAAAGCTGGCATCTGCTTCAAAGGGATCAGTATCAACCTTCATCTCCTTCTTGCCATCATCAAATTTCAACCGCCCTTCCATAATTGCTTCCTGAATTAGGTCCCTGAAACGAACGCAACTATTAGTCGAATGACTCGTTGCTTGGTGAAATTTACAATAGGGCTTTCCTTTCAAATTTTTCACCGAAAGTAAAGTTTTGCCTTTATGCAGAATTAACTGTTTATCTTTATGCAACACATCAAAAATTTGATTAGATTTTGAAATATCAAAACTATATTTCTTCCCGCTTTTTAGTTTGGAATCATTCAACTTCTCATTACTAGGAAGTTTTTTGAGTAAAGAACAAACGTAAGGAGGACATTTCTTAAGTTCAGCCAAATCGACTTCAGTTTTGAAATCGAATTCCTCTTCGAAAGACTCCATAGTCACATAAGCAACTTTTTTTTTTTCGAGTAAAGGGTTTACTCTTCGATCGGTACTCACTCCTATATTTCTCTTTCTCTTTTTTCATAAGTTCGGTTTGACGAACCTTTTTTTCCAAATGAGCTAAATAAGAAATATGCACATTAAGTAATTTCCTACGCATATAAAACCCCAACCCCATAGTTGCTATCTTTACCACTTCATTCTCAGGTAATGAAACATAACATCTGCTCCTAGCATTCTTAAAACGTATCAAGTAATCATCAATGGTTTCACCATCTTCACGTTTCAAGGCTACTAAGTCAGTAACTGCTACATTCATTTTCCCTCGATAAAACTGTGCATGGAAAGCAGTTTCCAACTAAGCCCATGTTGTTACCGAATTCGGTCGAAGATTCGAAAATCAAGTAAAAGCATTCTTTGTTAAGGAAGAAGGAAAAAATTTCATTTTTAAATTTTCATCGTTGGCTAAATTTCCAATCTCCACCAAATATCGGACAATATGTTCAGTAGTTGATTCCCCAACTTCTCCAGCAAATTTTGTGATATTCTTTGGATTCTTCACCCCTCTTGACACTTCAGCTATTTAAACAACTTGGGAAAAAGCAAACACAAAATGAGGTTGGTTCATAAAACCAACATTCAAATCGACTCTATTCAACACTTTTTCTACAATTCTAGTGATTTGATAACATTTACCGCCATGATTATTACGTAATCTGGCTAAAAAATCATCAGCATTTTTAGTCCGGGGAACTACATGAGGAATCTCTCTATTAACAACAACATTTTCATTTTGAAAAACATTTTCAAACCCCTCATTATTTCCCCTGGCATTATGCCTTTCACCCTCATCATAATCAACAATTCGAGCAATTCGTTCAACTTGTTGAGCGAGGCGTTCGAATTTTGATTCATGATCAGCCATCATAGGGTTCAGAATTGTAGTCATTTGCTGAGTCAATAAATTAACTAAGTCATGATGACTTTCCTCTACTTGTTGACGATATACTGCCATTAAATTCGCAGCATTTGAAGTAGAGCCCACATTATAATCACGAGAATACTCGAAATGTTGCTGTGGGTTTTGAGAATTACTCCCTCCATTCAAGCTCCCAAAATCAATAGGTGGAACAAAACCACCCAAGAGGGTATAACCAGGAGGAAGACCATATGGAGGCCAACCAACGGTCAATGAAGGCTGGAATAGCGGCAAAGTACCACGTGGACGAGTATCACGCCCAACATTTTTAGTTTGAATAGTCGTAACTGCTATACTCTCTGTTCCTATTGCATTCTCCGAACGTGATGTCACGTCCACCTATTGAACAAACACTGGTATACTATCACTAGTGGTTGAACCACCATTCACATTTGACATTTCATCAGCCATGTGAATGATCTTTTCACTTCGTAATCGCATACACTGAATGACACCATAAAATGTTTACTTGACACACTTCAAAATTTTAAAATTGTCCCACCGGGCGTGCCAATTTGTTTTGTCGATTTTTAGCAAATCGATGGTGGTTCGATATCTAATGGTCTGGGAGTGAAACCTACTCCTCTTTGCAGGTACCAGTTTTCTAGAAGTGGATCAAAGTGTCTTCGATTAGATGGGATTTAGAAATAAAGACAAATTGAATTATGTAATTTAAAATAAAAGATGACAAAATAAAGTTTTCAAAAAGAAAGTATTAACTGGAAACGAAGAAAAATGCGTTGAGATTAAACAAAGCGATAAAATGCCTTCAACTGAGTCAAAGGGCTTTAACATAAAAAATAAAAGTACTGAAATGTAAATTGAACATGAAAATTAAAGATTGCAAAAAAAAAAATAGATTTACTTGAAAAATAAAGTTTACAGAAAATGTAAATGAAAAATTAAAAACATGGAAGGAACCCTACAGAAATTGAACTCGAATGCAGACTCAGAAATTCTCTGGGAATGTGAGTGTGCTTGAGTGTATTTCTGAAACGAAGTTCCAACCCTAATTTCCTAAAGCTTCCTAGTATTTATAATCTACCTTTGGTAACCGACAATTAGTTACAATTAATTACAATTAAATATAAATTTGAAATTTCGAATGCTTTCTCCTTGGTAACTGCTCCCGCCTTTTGATTGTCCATCTTCCCAATAATTTCCTCGCGTGATGAAAAACCCTTAAATTCTTCACTACTATAACTGCTCGAATCAACTTTTCGAATAACTAATTCAAATATCCCATTCGACTTGACTCTCTCCATTTATCAAAAAAGCCTCGAAATCGAATCCGTGTTAAGAACCTCCATCTAACGCTTGCACACGTGTCACCGCTTATGTTTTTGACCACTTTATCGATTCGAACAATTCAGCTTTATCGACAATATTTTCCCGATCAATAATAATAATAATAACAATTATATCTTCTTATTAAATTAATTAATTTGATTCTATTAGAATTTTTTATTTAATTTTTAGTAATTGATAGTCAATTTGATTTTATTATAAATATGTATTTTCATGATCAATTTTTAAACTTATATAAATAGGTGTTTTTTTTATTAAAAATGGTTTAATTATTCGATTTATTGATCCTATAATTTTGCGAAATTTTTAATTAGGTTCCTGTACTTTTTTCCCTTTTAATTGAGTCCTTGCACCAAATTTTGTTTTTAATTGGGTCCCTACACTTTTTTTTTCTTTTATTTGGGTCCCTGCACCAAATTTTTTTTAGTTGGGTCCCTACAAAATTAAGCCAATTACTGCCAAAAGGGACCTAATTTAAAAAAAATTTGGTGCAGAGACCCAATTAAAAAAAAAAATATAGGGACCTAATTGAAAATTTCGCGAAACTATAAGGACCAATAGAGTAATTAAACCATTAAAAATTGATTGAGACTTGAAAGAATATTATTTGTACATGATTTTTTTTTTTAAGTTAGCTTTAATTTTGTCGTGACAACTAACTATATCAGTTGAAAGAATTTTCTAAAATATGAATATTATAAAGAGTCGGTTTCGTGATCGTAAGGGAAATGAATTTTAAATGATTGTTTGGTAACATATATATAAAGAGAGATATTTGATTATATTGACAATGAAAAATTATTCCATTTTTTAAAATATGAAACTTAGAATAGTCGAATTCTAAAGTGTATATTTCACTATTTAAATTAGCATTTTAGTATTTTAATTTATTAGTTAGAAATTTTGAAAATTAATTATATTTTACAATTGTAGAATATAATTATAAAAATTAGGTTTAATTATTCTGTTAATTTTAACTTTATGAAAATTTTATTTAAATCCTTATAATTTAAAAATTTATCATTAAGTTGAGTTAAATAAAAATCTTCAATTAGGTTTTTTTTAATATTTTTAATGTTTGTTTTTTTATTTAATATAAGATAAATTATAAAATATTTTAAGAACAAAATATTTTAGGATTAGAGTATATTTTAAGATGACAAATATAAGGATTTAATTATAAACTTTTAGACTATAAGAACTTAACTAAAAAATAATAAAGTATAAGAGCTAATAAAGTACTTAAACATTGTGCTCTGTTTCTAGGGTTGTCGTCTTGCTTTGCTCTGCTAGGGTTAGGACAAATCCTAACTGTGAGTTTTATTTTTTACTTTTGTGAGTGACTTTGTTTCAATGCCGCCTCTCCGAAGCGTGGCACATGTGCAATAGAAGAAGAAGAGAATGAGGTATTAAAGCTTAAGGATGAGGACGTTCAGGAGAGTATTGAGAAGTGCAATAGGAGTTTCATTGGGAGGTTGTTGGCGGATCGAAAATTTAATGTTGGAACGTTGGAGGCAGCTTTCTATGTAATATGTAGGCAACCAGAAGGCCTTCGGATGATGAACCATGGGAAAAACTTATTCTAGTTCTTTTTCAACAGCAAAATGGATATTCTTAGGGTAGAAAAAGGAGGATCATGGTTGTTTAAAAACTATATTCTGCATCTCAAATGTTGGAAAAGGATAGTTCAATTGATGAGAAAGAATTCTCTTGCATTTTGATATGGATCCAGTTATGGAGTTTATCGAAAAAATATAAAAGTAAAGGACTCGTCAAGAGGATTGGAGGATCGTTAAATTAATTTATGAATATGTGTAACACCCTACCATACAGAGTCTTATGCTTAAGTCATAATTCAGAGATGGCAAGGTATTACGACCTCTAAAACAAAAATTTAGTACGTATAGTAGTATGAATAATTGATTATAGCTAGGAGCCTTTGTAGAAAAAGGGGGTAAACAAAAACCGTAACTCGAACGCGCAACACTCCGATCGATAACGTAACGAGCAAAGGATAAGCTAACGCAAGATCATATCTATATAAGGAGTGTCAAAAACGGGAATATCAAGACTCAAAATCCGGCTGCGAAGATAACCGGTCCGAGCATAATAATATATACATATAATAAAATAAGGAAACCCCAAAGGGACACAAATACAGAAAACCTATTCTCCAAAAATCCCCTCTGGAAGGAGTCATCACAGTTTGTATTATTTAATGGAGATAAAAGTATCTAAACAAGATATATAAACCAAACAGAGTCCCAAGAACAAAGGATCTTCGCTAATCCAGAAGTCTCCAGCATGCCTCAACGAGAAGCCTCGCGTCCTGCATCTGAAAACCACAAAATCCGCATGGGTGAGAACCAGAGGTCCCCAGCACGGTAACAGCTTCCACATATATAATACATAATAATAGAGGAAAGCCGAAGGCAATCCTAGAACTTCCTCCAGGTAATATCAAAGCTTATAAACAAGCTAAACCGTAAGTGGCAACTGACTAAAGATCCTTCATTCTAACTAATACTTCCCTTTCCAATTCCTTCAGACCTCCCAACCACCAGCAGGAGTATAATATAGCAAACACAGTTATATCAGACAAGAGATTTACAAATAGGAACAGATAAGGCAATTAGGCAGTTAGCAAGTAATATGCAGTCAATAGGCAATCTCAAACAATTCATGTAGTATGCTTATGATGCATGCCTGTCCCTAGTGGCTGATGATATCATCTGTCGGTTATAGAGCCAACCCGACAAGTCCTGGTAGCTAACCATTGGACTGTCCCTCTGTCGTGCATCCCCAACTCGAGTTATACTCGTTATAAACTTGATCACAAACATGATCCATATCCATCACCCTCACTGGTGAATATTTCGGGGGCGAGCTCATCCGGGTCTTTCACAGTGCCCGGCCACACTTACGACATAGGGTCAACAGAGTCTCGAGCCTCCACCTGGAGCACGTGGTGGCTAGCCACTGCTTCCTCCCAGGGATCTCGTGCCTCTGATAGTGGAAGTGCAAATCTCAATTATCAATAATTCAGCATAAGCATGCATGAATTCTCATCCATGGATCAACATCCATATCAGCCATCTGGCTCGCGGTTCAGTCCAAAACCAGCCAATATTCATATTATACACAGCCTTTCCGGCTCACGGTTAAATCCATAACCAGCCGTTTCATTAGCAATTATAGCCTTTCGGCCCATGGCATAACAAGCACTTCCACCACCATCCTCCGCATCTCACATAATCATCTTGATCCTCATTGATCATTCATTTTTCCCTTGCTTCACTCGCAAGTTACCTCATTCACTAGCCCCTTTTTAATAGCTAGGCATGTCATAATGATTTAAGACATAAATGGTGAGATCGGAGGCTTAGAAGTATGAGATTTGGCTTTTAAAACTCAAAAATCAACTTTGGGATGAAAACAGGGCCACGCGTACGCGCACTCCACGCGCACGCGTGGATGGCCTCAAAAACTCATCGACGCGCAAGCGTCATGCACGCTAACGCGTGGATTAAAGATTTGCCAATCGACGCGCACGCGCCAACCACGCGTACGCGCGGGTGTTCTCGTGCCCCAGGCACAACACTGGCACAGTTCTGGCATAACTCTCTGGAAAATGGCTGGGCATTGGGTGCAGCACAATCGGCGCGCCCGCGCACATCACGCGCACGCGTGGATGGCGCTTTCTGGAAGATCGGCGCGTACGCGCCAGGTGCGCCCACGCGCAAGGGGTCATTCTGCTAAAAATTTTCTAAGTTAAAAGCTGCAGAATTCACAGATTTAAACCCCAATCTTCCAACGGACATAACTTCCTCATTTTAAATTGTTTTTCACCCGTTCTTTGAACGGCATGGACATCCCGGATCCAATTTCATTTCTAAACAGATTTGGTACAAAACGGAGATCCGTAGTCCAAGTTATGTCCCGCCAAAGTGTGCCCAAAA
The DNA here is from genome assembly GCF_003086295.3 of Arachis hypogaea. Taxonomy (NCBI): domain Eukaryota; kingdom Viridiplantae; phylum Streptophyta; class Magnoliopsida; order Fabales; family Fabaceae; genus Arachis; species Arachis hypogaea. The sequence goes on along the minus strand of NC_092053.1, from coordinate 15,519,115 downwards.
ACCATATTTTCATACAAAACCGCAAAGTGCCAATTTCAAAACAAGCCATTTCCAACTCTTTTCAAAACCAATCAAAACATGCCAAGTTCATCCCTTTTCTTTGAAATCAATCAAAATATATCAAATTCAACATCAAGCCTCCTCAACTCACACATTGACACATTACCACAAATTACCAAAATCACTATCTCATCATTTTACCCCACTTCACCCAAGTGGCTCAAACTCAAACACATTGACATATCATATACTATTCCTCATGCCAATTCTCAACAACACCAATTCCAATAAATTATTATTGTACACAATCACCATCATACTCACCATCAACATGGTTCAACCCACAATTCAACCATAACCAATCATCAAGTATATATCACAACATGCATATTTCTCATACATCATACCACTAAGGCATTAATAATCATCATCACTTATATGACCACATCATATATCTCAATCATTCAACAACATCAACAATTCAATGCCTATCTTAGGGCCTCTAGCCTAAGTATTTCCTACCACATTACATATTAGATACGGGAAACCGAAACCATACCTTAGCCGATTTTCCCAAGCTCCCCCGGAGCACTTCCAAACCACTTATCCACAAGCTCTCAAGGCCTCAACACCTCCAAGAACAGATTTTTCACCACCAAACCCTTTCCAAGCTTTTCAAAGTCACCAATCAAGCTCCAATACCCACACATACACAACCTAAGCCACAACCATCATACCCATACACAACATCTCAAAACCCAAACATCATAGAACAACAAAATCACACTAGGGTTGAGAATCTTACCACACCCAAGGTCCAAGGAGACAAGATTAACCTTCTCCTTCAAGAGAGTTGGGTCCTATAACATCAAAGAACTCAAAATCTCAACATTTTACCCATGAAACTCGAAAATAAGGGCTGGAATTTCGAACAGAAACACGTGGCTTACCTCAAGATTAGTTGTATGGGTTTTGTAGAGCTCTCCGCGGTGAACGCGTGGCCGCAAACGGAGCGGCAATCGGAGCTCTAGATCAAAAGTTATGGTGGTTTGAAGATCAAGTGAGAGATAGAGGTTTGAGAGAGTGTTCTTCCCCCATTTCCTCTCTTTTTCAGCGTGTTTGGTGTTGTGTGAGGAGAGAGAGAGTGCTGAAAACTAGGGTTTTGGTTTAGTTATGTTGGGCCAAGGGCCCACTTTGGGTCCGGTTGGCCCGGTTTGGCCCGTTCGGTCAAATCTTGGTCCGATTTCTATAAAATTGGTACCGAAATTCTCGTCTCAATCTCCTCTATCACATTTAGCCATAAAAATAACATTTTTGGCTTTCTAGAATAAATTCTCATTTATGGGTTAATTAGCCGTTAATTAACCGGATCTTACAATATGGACTTATTTGTGATGAGGAGAAAGGAATATCGTATTACTAAGGTACTGGTGCAACTTGATTTTAGCAAATCTTTGCGTAGAATTATGAAGATTTCAAGCAATAATAACCAGATTTTGGAGGTGCAACTCAAATATGAGAAAATTGACAATTTCTGCCACTATTATATATGGAGGAATTGGACATGAAATCAGAGCTTGCAATGGTTATTTGGAGGATTCAGTAGCAGAAAAAATAGAGGAGGAAGGATGGGGACATGGCTTAGAGCGGATCAATTTAGTCGAAGAGTTGAAGAAGACAAGGAGAATAACAAACCAAATCATAATTCCAGCATTGACACACGAGATCCTAGATACAAAAAACCAACTTCGGTATGCTTCATACAAGGTTTTGCCAATCTTTCAGTAAATGATAGGAGCTCGCAAGCTAGGGTAGAAGAAGAGAAAGTCCAAAATATGAATAAGGCACTGCTGCTAAGCGATTCAGGGAAAGCAAAATCTAAAGCTAGAGGAGTTTTAGAGGAAATAAGGAGAGGAAAATGGAAAGGAAAAGATCAGTCTTATCATAATAAATCATTTGGGGTCTTTTCAATTGGGGTGTGTGAGGGAATAAGGGGAGTTTTGGAGAAGAAGAAGATGAATTTGAAGAAATTAGCTGGGAGAGGGCAGAATTACAAACCTATGACGGGTGCTAAATGAATTACTACGGAGGTGGAAGAAAATTCAGCAACCAAGAAGCAGTGTTTGATGGATGGTAAGACAGATACAATGGGGGAGGGTGCCACCCAAAATTGGACACCCAAGGAGGTATGAAGATGTTGTGGTGGAACTATCGGAGTTTGAAAAAACCCCTGACAGTTCACAACATTCAAGGGATTCATAAATTCTATTTTTTCGAGGTGTTATTTTTGTGCGAAAGTAAAAATAACACATTAAATGTGGAAGGGGTTCTAAGGAGAGTAGGATTTAAACCAGTTTACACGATGGATCCTATTAGTCAATCTGGAGGTTTAGCATTGGCATGGAAGGAGGGAGTAAGTATTCAGGTTTTAAATCATGAGAATTTTCTGATTCACTTTGAGCTAGAGATTCAGCAAAGTAACTTGAGGTGGGGGGGTTTTAGAGGTCTATTTGCACATGGATGAAGCTATTAGGGAAGAACAATACTCAAAGCTACTACAAATAATTGAGAATGGTGGAGACCAGATTATGATTATGGGAGACTTTAATGCTATTAAAGCTTACCATGAGAAGGAAGGGGACAGACCAAAATTAGCACCATCTATAAAAAAATTTCAGTGACTTCATTAATATAGGAGGGCTGGTGGATTTGGATTACGAAGTTGATAAGTTCACATAGTCAAATAGACAATTTGGTGACAATTTTATCAAAAAATGGTTGGATAGAGTGTTGGTGTCAATGCAACAGAGGGCAGAATTTTCAAATGGCTATGTTATGCACCTAGAAGAAATGGGTTTGGATCACAAACCACTCCTCATTGATTCAAATAGGGAGGTGAGGAGAACGAAGAGAAGATTCTGATTTTCAGAGAGATGGTGTGAGAATGAAGAGGTGGTGGAATTAATTAAGCATACTTGGGCGCTAGGCATTAGGGGTTCACCTATGTTTAGATTGGTTGGGAAGCTCAATGAAACTAGACACTGCATAGTGGAGTGGCAGCAAAATTCTTCTTTTAATTCCAAAAAGAAAATTCAGGAAATTAGAGAAAGAATAACAGGGGAGGTAGTTAAGGGCAATCAAGCAAATGGAGCAACTATAAGGATATAGGAGGCTGAATTAAAAGTTACACTTGAACTAGAAGAAAGATATTGGAAGAAAAAATATTGAGTCCAGTGGCTGAAATTGGGAGATCGCAATACAAAATTTTTTTATTCCAAATTTTAAACTAGAAGTAGAAGAAATAAAGTGTAAGAGTTAGAAGATGTAGAAGGGAATGTAGCCACCAGGTTGAAGGCATTGCATCCACTGCACAATGGTACTTTAAATAGCTCTTTACAATTAGTAACCCAAGAGATCCGACAACGGAAATTGAGAGTATTCCAACAAAAATTAATGCTACTACCAACTGTGCATTAACTAGACCAATCACAAAAAAAGAAGTGAAAGCTACAGTTTTTTTTATCAATGCCTTTTTAGCCCCAGAAAAAGATGAATTCACTGCTAAATTCTTTCATTTTTTCTGAAAAACGGTTAAAGGAAATCTTCTTCAGGGGGCTAGAAGTTTTTTCTTGGGGGTAAAATTTTGAAATCATTTAATCACACTCATATTTGCTTTATTCCGAAGGTTCCAAATGCAAAATCTATGAAACAGATTCGACCTATAAGCTTGAGTAGTATTTTTTATAAAGTCTTATCAAAGATTATGGTGCACAAGCTTCAATTTGTGATGAATAGAATCATAAGTGACATACAGAGTACTTTTATTAAAGGGGCGATTGATTAGTGATAATGTTTTAATTGCTCATGAATTTATGCATTTTTTGAAGAATAAGAGATACGGTAATTATGAATTAATGCTGAAACTAGACACGAGTAAGGCGTATGACAGGGTAGAGTGGAGTTTTGTTTGGGAGGTTATGAGGAGGTTGGATTTTTGTAAGAGATAGATGGAATGTAATCAGGAACTGGTGATAACGGTTTCATACTCTATTACTGTAGATGGTCAGCCTCATTGTTTCTTTAAGTCATGTAGATGGTTGCGTCAAGGTGACCCTCTTTTCCCCTATCTATTTTTATTTTGCGTAGAGGGATTGTCCCATCTACTCTATAGAGGAGAACAGAGACTAGAGATTACAGGTTTAAGACTCAACCCACGGTGTCCTAAAGTCAGTCATCTATTTTTCGCAGATGACTCAATTCTATTCAACAAAGCTACAGAATAAGGGTGTCAAAATTTGCTTCGGATCCTATAGGTTTATGAAGATATTAGTGGTCAAACAGTGAATTTGGATAAATTCTCAATATTTTTCAGTAGAAATACCTCTGTGAACATTCGTGATCATCTATCTCACATCTTACATGTTCCTCACATTGGCAACCAGAACAAGTATCTTGGGTTACCAGTGTTAATTTAGATATCTAAGAGAGCTACATGTTTGTATATCAAGGATAAAGTGTCACAGAAACTACAGCACTAGAAGAAGGCTTTGCTATCCTCAAGCGGCCAAGAAGTATTAATAAAGGTGGTTGCAACGGCAGTTCCAATCTATACTCTGAGTTGTTTTAAACTACCAGAGACGCTGGTTGATGAAATTCAAAAGCTCATGCTCCAACTTTGGTGGGACAACAAGACTCGGAGAGAAGGATGCAATGGATAGGACGGAGAATTTCTTGTAGACCTAAATCTCAAGGGGGTCTTAACTTCAAAGATCTTAAAGCCTTTAACCTTGCAATGCTAGCAAAGTAAGGGTGGAGACCGATAACTAAACTACACTCTCTAATTTATAAGGTGTACAAGAGTAAATTTTTTTCAAATTTTTTAAAGGTGGAGGCCGGAAACAACCTCTCTTGGGGCTAGCGAAGTATTTTGGAGGGTTAGAAAGTGTTAGAAAAAAAATCCTATGGCAAATAGGTCGAGATAGCACCGTTAGGATTCAGGAAGACCTATAGTTAAGAGACTTTCAAGTAATTACTCCTAATCCTAATACAACAGAGGGTCGAAGACTAGAATAGGTCTCAGATTTGATGCTACCGGACAACACATAGAACCAATCACTAATTCGAGAGACATTCAATTCAGCCATTACAAACGCTATTATAAATTCAACAATTTACCAAGAGGAGGATAGAATTACCTGGATGAAGAAAAAATCTGGGACATATACAGTAACTTCTGGTTATGGTGTGGTTTTTCAATTCTTTCAGCCTTCAATAGATTTTCTTCTAGAACACTGCAGAAAGAAATAATTATGGATAGCCATTTGGAACCTCAATTGTCAACCAAAGATTAAAAATTTAATGTGGAAAGTAATGCACAAAGGTTTACCTGTGAACCAGAAATTGGGACAAAGAATTCAATCAGTGGTACTGATTTGTCCAAGATGTCACAGTGAAGAATAATCGGTCTTCCATTGTCTCTGGACGTGCCCTAATGCGGTTGAAGCTTGGCATGCAAGTGGCCTCCCTGTTCCATCTCTCACGGAACTCCCATGACAATGGTGGTTGAAATTGCTTGAACGGTTCAGTGACAGTAACGGAAAAAAAAAAGAGGAACTTGGTAGCTATTGTAACTTGGTTGAAGTGGAAGGCTAGGAATGCAGTTATTTTTTTAAGGAAAACAAGTCCTCCCTCCTAGTTGCGGAAGAAGCTCACAGGGTCTTCAATGAAATACAACATTGAAGATGTATCTCTCTCTATTGAAACCGTTACTCTTCTTCTTGTTATCTAATTTATTTTTACTGGTGGAATATTTCCAATACTACTCTTTGTTTGTTGTCAAAATATGGATTGTGAATTTCATTTCTAGTGCAATAAAATCACTTTTATCTTAGAAAAAAAATATAAGTACTTAAACTAAAAAATTATTATTATTTTATATATATTTTGTCTCTACTGTCAAAATTTTCTGCTTCTGCTTTTTCTTCTGTTTCTGTTATTTTTTTTATTTTATTGTTGTTGTATGTTGATTTTGTTGTTGAATTTGATGTTGTTTCTGAATTTGAATAATGTGTTATTGTTGGTGTTGTGTATTGTGTTCTTGAATCTGATTATTGGTATTTGGTGGGAGTAAGGGAGATGGTGGTGGTGGTAAAGGTGGTGGTGGTGGAGGATATTTTTATTCGTAAAAAGTCAAAAAGAAAATTTTAATACCAAAAATAATATTGGGGACGAATTTGATTTTGACCCTAAACCTTAGGGACCAAAACAATTCTTATCCCTTTGATAAATTAGAAGAGAGAAAGAGAGAGAGAAAAGTGAAGGTTCAGAAGAGGAGAAAAATGACTTCTTCTCATTTAAAAAAAATTGAAATGAATAAAAAAAACTAAAACTAATTATTTGATGGTTATGCTTTATGTATTTCTTATGTACTCCTATTATAATTAATTACAACGAACATTAAATTAATAAAAAATGATCTAAGTCACCCTCCCACAAGCTATAATTATATAAATCTAACTATCCTAGTTTGCAAACATTAGTAGAAAAAAGATTCGGTGACAGAATTTTGGTAAGAAAATTAACAAATTGTCAAGTAATAGAATGATAAACTTTTGAAGTGGTTATCATTTCAACCTAGGAACTCATCAGTCTCTTAAAACCCATAGCTCTCGCTCAAGCGTGATGGAGTCCATGGCACGCTCGTTGGGGATATTGGCGCCTCACTAGTGGAGAAGACTATCCATGAGCGTAGTTTTGGGGATTCGCCATGGGTTCTGGTTCTAATTGAGCGGGAATTTTGCCGCTCAAATTCGCCGCTAAAAAATCAAATTAAGAAATCCGTTAAAAAAAAAATCCTAAATTTAAAACTAAAAAAAAATTGCGCTAAAAAATCAAGCCTTATACTCCAATTCATAAGCTGCGACACCGCAACCTCCTATTTCCTCCCCTGCTGTGACTTCTCTCTTGTGCCACTGCCGCTGCCACACATCGCGTTCTACCCCACGACTCGCGCCCTACTCTTGGTGTTTTACTTGTTGACGGTGCTGCTGCCCCCAGTTGCACAACTGTAGCACACCGCCCCGTGGAAGTGACGCCTCCACCACGAAAAGACACTCAAAATGCCTCGTTAGTTACGACACACGAAGGCCGCAGTTTGCGCCAATGCGCTGCGCAACACACCAGCCATGAAGAATGAGTGATCATCTGCAACCAACTATGACCTGCTCTCGCCGTGAACGGCGCAGAATGCAACACGCACGGTCACTCCCTTCATCGCCTCGCACAAGAACGCCACGACCTCCCCTTCCATCATCTTCTTGGTTTTTGATAATTCTTTTTATTAGTTTTAAATATTTATTTCTCTTAGGTTTAGGATGTTTTCTTATGTTTTGCATGTTTATTCTTTTTGAGTTTTAGATGTTTTTTTAAATAGTGTTAGATGTTTCTTTTTTAGGTTTAGGATGTTTTTTTTTTTCAAAAATTTTAGTTGTCTCATTTTGTAAGGTTTTGAATTTTTTAAAATGATTTTAAATATCTCGTTTTTGTTAAGTTTTGGATTTTTTTTATTACGTTTTAGATATTTCTTTTTATAACGATGTTCTTTTTCTTCTTCTTCTTATAGGTTTTTGATGATTGTTTTCACTTCTTTTAGATGTTTTTTTCTCCTAAATTTCGAACGTGTCTTTTTATTATATATTTTAGATGTTTTTATATGTATCTTTTTTTTTTTGGAGGATTTATTTTTAATAGTCTTAAATATTTCTTTCTTTAATTTTTGGATATTCTTTTTTCAATATTTTTGAATATTTTATTTTGTTTGGTTTTTTTTTTAATTATTTTAAATTTTTTTATTAGATTTTAGATGTTTCTTTTTATTACGTTTTAAATATTTTTTATTAAATTTTAAATATTCTTTTTATAATGATTTTAAATATTTATTTTTATTTATTTTCAGATGTTTGTTTTAAATATTTTTTTTCATTTGCTTTCGATGTTTTTTTATGATAATTTAAATTTATGTGTCTTCAAAAAAAATTTTAAAAAAATTGCTAATTGGCTGCACCCGACTAACCAGCAAAGTTGTTAAACGCAATCGTTAACTTTTAGAGTGCTAATTCGGTCACTATAGCATGCATAGTCTTCAGTAATGCCCCATATCAAACACCAAAATGACATTTTAGTGAACAAAACTTGGTTTTTGCCAACAATCGCGTGTCGAGAAAAACATTTTTTTTTTTTTTTTTGGTTATACAGAGAAACATGCTTTCAAAACTAAACTAAAACAGAAAGACAAACGCTTGGACAGTACAAAATGAACTAGCCCATAACTTATATCGATTCATTGGAATGTATTAGGCAGTTTAGGCACATACACAAGTTATTTTGCACTCAATGTTCTAATTTCTACTCTCCTCATTGGAATGTTCTATTTTGCAAGCTTCATGCTTAACTTATAGAATAATACCTAGTTAGTTTATGCTTAAAAAGTTGTCCCCTTTTCTTCCATTCTAAATTTTGATAATTTAAACTTTTCAATTTAAATTGAATAAAATAACATATTAGTTAAACGCCATATGTAATTGCAAAAGAAACAAGATTATTATTCCATCCACATGTTTACAACTCTTTTACATTATCAAAAGCACAGGCAATGCCATAAAAGCACATTTTAAAGTGCCCCATATAACTTCGCCACAGACAATACGATCACCACTACATAAAATGGTGATGATCTTTATTGCTACCAAAACACCATAGACATAGAAATAGCTTGTAAAAAAGCTATTTATTATTATCATTGTTATTTCTCTTGTTGGGTAAGCAAATTAAAACGCAAAGTGCTAGTCTGTTTAGTAGGGCGTGCGGCTACTAAGGTCGCAACGGCTTGGTGACCTGAACCCGCAGTTCTGGGGCAAGTTCCTGAGCTCCCTCTCCATCTGATGCAACTGGCTCCTGTCCTGCTGGAACCTAAAGCTCTGGTTCTGGAGGATCTGTTGAAGTGCCTGGCACATGCACCTTTGGTTATTCTGGAACCGGTTGAGCTCGTTGCAGCACCTTTGCTCTTGATCTTCGTCAGATTCGCCGGGTCGTCGTCCTCTGGATCCCCGTTGGCTGTACGGGTACTCGTCTTGCTCTTGCTCTTGCTCTTGCTCCACCCTTTGCCTTATGTGTTCCTCACAGGGCCTCAGGTTTGCCCTCTGCAACTGCCTCTGGCACTGGTCATCCCCTCTGCTCGGTGCGTCCCATCTCAACCCTCTGGACCCTCGATCGGGATCCCATCTTGTCGCGGAGGCTACGACAAGAAGGGCGCCCAGGAGGGCTACTAGGATGCTGAGCTTGACCATTATTGAAGAATATGATGATTGAGATGTGTGTGTGTGTTTTTTCGAATGTGAGTTGGGTGTTGAAGGTGCATGGTGGTATTTATAGGATAAATGGGATATTGCATGTGTGGTACGTGGAAGGGGAAAGAGGGTTGGGTGGCTAAGTTTGCTTCATTTATTGCTTTTATGCTTCCACGTCTCACTGCTCGTTCATGCGTTTTTGTTTGGTTATTACTACACATGCCAGCAGCAGGCTTCAATTCGCCGCATTTTGTTGGTGAATAATTGTTCAGATGTATGACTTTTATGATCGGACTTTGTTAGCTCGAGTTTTTGTGAACAATAGCTTTTAAAATTGTCTAATAAAATAAAAGAAAAAATATAGGTAAACAATGAAAATATTAAATAATGTAAATAATAGATATATCAAATGTTCATTTTATTAGTATACGGATGGTTATTTTAATGGTGGTTGTTCATATTGTTCAATAAAGTCATTGTCCCCTTAGCATTCTTCAAAATAAAAATACATTACACTTTAAATTATTCACCTAAATCTTAATATTAGGATAATTATCTATAGTGAATTAAACATTCAATATATTCATTACTTAGTATTTTTATTGTCTACGTGTACCTTTTCTTTTCTTTATGATTTTAATCTCTTAAATTTAAAATTTTTTATATTAATTTTCAAGATTTTTTGGACACTATATTGTAAATAAGCAAATAAAGTGTTGAGCTCACTTTGATTTATCACATTGGATACAGAGGTCGTTTTATTTTGATATTTAAATAAGATAAAAACAAAAAAACGATAATAGTTTATATGATGTGCTAATTATTTTATTTTTGAATTTTTAAAACGACTTTATTTTTAGGAAAACTACCAAAATTACTCATGAAATTTTCGAACGCTGACAAAAGTACCCATAAACTAAGGAAATTAACGCTGTATCCATGAAAGATGGGTTCCTTATAACAAAAGTATCCAAATCCTAATTTTTTGTTGATTTTTTAATAAAATTCCTAAACTACCCCATCCTAACTCCATTTTACCGTCACTCCCTCTCTTCTCTTCTTCCTCTCTCCTCACAGAGTCACAGAAACTCTCCTCCTACCTCCTCATTGCCGTCCGCCAACCACCTACTCCATTACCGCCAATCTCTTCCCCTCTCTCTGCTTCTTCCTCTCACTATTAAGGTGACTACAACACCTTTATTGCACATCTGTGACCCAACCTGAGGAGAATGCTGCCGTAGCGCGCCTGTTGCAGCCGAGGAGAACGTCGTTGTGGCGTATCTGACCCAACCGAGGAGAACACTGTCGTCACACACCTGAGAAGAGAGAGGAGTCATGGTACTCTTGCATGCAGAAAGCGGGTTCGGTAAAGAGAAATCAGAGAAGAAAGGGAGGCGGCACTGTGGATGGAGGTTCTACCATTGACAATGTTACAGTCGGGCGGCGAAGAAAAATGTATTTCTTTTTTTTTTTTAAATATTTTTATTTTATTTTTCTTTTTTTCAGAAATTGATTTAGTTACCACTAAAATGATACTGTTCTATTTTTTTTAAATCTGCTTCTATTTTTTATGAAGGCTGAAATTGATTTACAGAAAATTCAGTTGATGGCTACTTCTACTTCTGATTTTTGCTGAAATAAATTTTAAATTGGATGAATGGATTTGTTGATTTTTTATGGTTGATGGCTTTTTCTATTTCTAGTTTTGCTAAAGTGAATTGAAATTGGATGAATGGAATTGAAAATTTTTATGTTTTGAGTATTTTTTGGTGTTTGATTAATTTGGTTTGGGTATGGATTATAAACTTATGAGTGAATCGGTTGAGGTTCGATCCTCTACCACCACCACTACCATTGATTTCGGTCTAGTTTGTTGTAGGAGTAGTTTTGGACTCCATGGCAAGAGTTGGTGCAAATTGAGTTATGAAAAGTTAAAAAAGTGAGTTGAGGTTGAGTGTAGGATAGTTTAGGAATTTTATTAAAAAATCAACAAAAAAATAGGATTTGGATACTTTTGTCATACGAACCCATCTTTTATAGATACAGCGTTAATTTTCTTAGTTTATGGGTACTTTTGTCAGCGTTCGTAAATTTTATGGGTATTTTTAATAGTTTTTTCTTATTTTTATCTTTGATTAAGTGCCAAAATAAAATAATATCATTTGGCCATGTATCTAGCATAATAAATTAAACCTATCTTAATATTTTGTTCATTAATTCAACATCGAAAAAGGTCCAAGAATGAATACAGTGTCTAGTGCTGGATCTCAAAAGCTAGTATAGCGAAATATTAAGGAGAGAGAGAAAATGCGTTCTTTTGTCACATCATACAATTTTTATTAACGGAGTATATTTTTTTTTACAGATATTTCATGCACGTTTTTAAATTATTAAAAATTATTTTTATCAATAATAAAATTAAAAATTATTATTATCGGCGTTAGAATAATTTAAAAACGTTTTTACTAATTAAATTTTTTAATAATATTAGTTCATACTTTATCAACACTTTATTTGTATATTATTAAGATAAAAGTTTAAAAGTCAAGATTTAAAATATAAAATTTAGTATTTAAAATTTAATTAAAGTGTTGATCAAATATTGGTAAAAAATAAAAATTTATTAATCATGTAGTATTATTTGTATATATATATTTTTTTCAATTTGAAACAATGTGATGAACATAAATTTTATTTATTTTATTTAAGTAAATAATTTTTTTCAGTCCTGTAAACATGTGTCTGCACCAATATAATAAATTATGTTTGCATATTTAATTTTGCAAATCATTGTATAAATTTTATATTGAGTATAAAGTATATTGATTTTTGTAAAGATATGCAAGTACGAAAATTGATAAATATAATAAATTTGATATATCAATTAACATAAGATGTAGGGGTCTTTTGTGTTATGGTACGAATAATTTGATCATTCATCTAAAATCGATTAAATTTGATTATATTGATTTTGAATTTAAATAAATAGTTAGGTATAATCGGATCAAATCCGATTAAACTCAATCTTAATTGGCTTAATTATTCATTCTGGGATTGTCGAATTTGAACCAAACTGATTAAACCAATTAATTTAATATTAATTAAAATAAATAAATAAAATTTAATAACATACACATACAACTTTTTCTCTTAATCTTATAGTATTCCAAATAATAATAGTTATTTAAGTTTGAATCGATGATGTATTGTTTTTTTATTATTAAATTATATATTTATAATATTTAAAAGATTTTTTTATTTTTTAAAATTTTTTAAATTTTATTTTCAATTGAATATTCAATTATTCGAACTAATCCAATTCGAGTTTAATCAGTCCATATTAATTTGGATTCACTTGCAAAAAATTTAAATTCAAATTAATTCGAACTAATTAAAATTTAATCAATTCTATTCTCTTATTTTATTTTCAAATTCGAACTAACCGTAAATACCTCTAATCTTTTGAATTTTGATGGACTGAATAATAAGACAAGTAAGAGTATTTATTCTCATATATATTGAAAATATATAGAGATACAGAAAATAAAATAAAAATTATGCTTTGTGAATTTTTTTTTTTTTTTTGTTTTGTGTTTATTCTGTATAATATGTTATATGTGTTTTTTCACTCTCTATGTAAGTGTAAACCTAAGACAAGAGTCTACAGATAACAATGATACAGACAGATCTAGAGGTAATTGGTAACTACTTTGATGTGATGCCTTTTTTCTTTATAAAAGAGACTGATGAAGAGGCCAAAACCCATCTTTAGAAATTAAAGCCTTTACTATACATATATACTAAGTCCAAATCAAATTAAATGTCAAATGTTGGTTAAAATTTGGACCAACTTGTAAAAAATTATTTGAAACACAAGATGGATCAAGTATTTTTTAAACAAATAGAATTCTAGTAAGGTATGTTTTAAAACTAGCTACCACTCATAGAACGGATCTAAAAATATTATTATAGGACTAATAATATATAAAATATTAAAAAATTATGCAAAAAATTATATAATATAAGATGTATTATAAAAATATATCGATAGAGAATATATTTTAAAGTATAAAAAATATGTATGTATTTTTACTAACGAAATGATCCATTTTTCGTATTATAAAATTCATCGATAATAGAATCTGTCAAAATTTTTAATAATTTTTAATATAATTAAAAGATAATTAAAAAATGCAGCTTTCATTTGTTTTTGAATTATTTTTTACAATATTTATAATTTAAAAAATCTCTCAATTATAATAGTTAAAACAAAAAAAATTAATACTAAATGAATAAAAAAAAATAATCACAAAAATAAAAAAATCTACTTTATGAAATTTAAAAAATTTTATTTAATTAAAAAATATTAGTAATATATTTTTTTATTTTTTAAATATTATTATTTATTATTTGAATATTAAAAATTATTAATATTTTGAATAGATTGAATTTTTATTTATATTAAATTAAATATTAAATTATTTTTTTAATTAAATCATATTTAATAATTTATTTTTTTTTTAAAAAAAACGAGAGTGGAGTATGTCCGTCTCTGACCACTCGCTCGCATGTCTAACCCAAATACAAAGAGATAGGTCCTATCTCAAAAATAAACTCAAACATTGACTTAGACAATCTCGACACATATTTTCAAACCCCGAGAAAATTCTCTTTCTAACAAAGCTTATTTTGATTTCCATTAGTGTAACATTATTTTGCTTACAAGAAAAGAAAAATTATACATAGAATTAAGAATAGAATTTGTCTTTCTGTTCACTAAAGAAAAAATGTAATGTAATGAATGTAATTAGATTTAGTTCAATTAATAGAAATGTAAATATTAAATATTATTACAAATAATATAAATATATAAAAATATTAGAAATGATAATAACAAGAGTGAATTGAATATGTGAATTATGAAATATCTAGATATTTCTTTTTCTTTTTTAATCATTCATTTTTTTATCTAATTTTTTTTGTTTTTAATTTTCTTATTAGTTATTATAGTAAATCAATTTTCAATATCATTACACATTTAGATAGTATTTAGCCAATGAGTAATAGCTCAAATAGCATAGTCTCCCCATACTTAATTAAGAGGTTGCGGGTTCGAGTCTCCTATCTTTGGTAAAAAAAAAAGGTAATATTTAGAAAAAAGATAAAAACTGAGAGACTGAGAATGAGAAACAAAAACTAAAATAAATTTTAGTATTATGTTTGATATAAAGTGAAAAACAGAAAAAAATTTTTCTCAAAGATAAATATTATTTTATTAATATAAAATAAAAGTATTTTCATAAGGAAGTACAAAAGAATTGGGTATTTCCATTTATCACCAACTGTGACTGAAAGACTAAGAGCTTAAAGAAGAGTAAAGTAAGAGTAAAGAAAATTAGCAGCATTTATCAGGTATGGCTCACGAGTTCACGCACTAAATTGCTGGCTTCTTTCACTATCTTTGGTGCCGGGCTTATTACCTTCTCAAAAACACACCGATTCCTCGCTTTCCAAGTGCTCCAACACAGCGCCGCTATGAGGAGGGTCTTTTGTCTACCGTCGAATTGAGCCGCTACCCAGGATAAGACTCGTTGCCACCAATTGAAAGATGTCTCTTCTTCTCTCATCCATAGGTCAGAGGTTATTAAACTTAGGCTCCATATTATTGAAGACAGGGGCATTGGAACAAAGCATGAGAAATTGATTCAGCTTTCAATATGCATCTTGGACAAGTGGCAGAAGTGGATGCAAACCGGCTGTGAACTTGTTGCAACACCAGAAACTTTTCATGAAGACTTTTCCATAGAAAAATCTTAATTTTATGTGGTAATTTTAACTCCCAAATGCTATTCCAGACTCTGTTGTGTATGTTCTGGGGTCTCAATGAAGTAGGAGAATGAAAGAATCCATAAGCAATTTTGTATCCTGACCCAACTTCATATATACCAGATTTTGTCGAACACCAATTAACTTCATCCTCCTCCTCTGTTGGTTTGATTGAAAAAATTTTATTGCATATATCAACTGAAAAAATCGACTCAATCAGATTTCTATTCTAGCTTCTATCAGGATTTAGTAACGCACTAACGTAATACACTTGCAGATTTGGCGGGATTGTGAGTGCATTTTGAGGGACATTAAGGGGCACTGGTGGTGGGAGCCAGGGGTCATGGAAGATGCGACCATTAGTGCCAGAGCCTATTTTCCATAACAAGCCTTTCTCGATCACCTTGCGCCCTTCAAGAACACTTCTCCAACCCCACGACGGTACGCTTCCTATCTCTGCATGTAGGAAATCTATATATCTGAAATATTTAGCTTTGAGCATTCTTGATAGAGTAGAATTATGGTATTTCATTAGACGCCAACATTGCTTGCCCAATAAAGCCAAATTTTGCGCCCATAGGTCCTTGATCCCCAGCCCTCCATCTTTCTTCGGTCTCGTCATTGTATCCCATTTAATCCACCATTCTTCGTTCTGCGCCTTTTTGACCCCACCAAAATTACGAGAGCATGCTATGAATCTCAGTCAACAGCGTGTCCGGGAGCTTGAAACAAGAGAGTGTATAAATAGGAATCGCCTCCCCCACCGCTCTCAATAGCGTGTGTCTGCCACCTGATGACAATAGACTTCTTTTCCAACCCATAATCCTCTTCTGAACTTTATCCTTGATAGCTCCAAAAGGTTGCTTTCTTTGATTTTTGAACTATAGAGGGCAGTCCCAGGTATTTGTCTTGTGCTCCGATATGTTCAATATTTAGTGTCTGAGCAACTGCTAGTCTTGTGTTCTGAGGTGTGTTGTGACTGAAAAAGATAGTCGACTTATTCAAATTGACTTTTTGCCCACTGAAACCCTCATAGATCTCTAGCAATTCTAGAATACTTTGGCTTGTATTAGGTGCGCTCTTGCAAAAAAAGATTGAATCATCAGCAAACAAAAGGTGATTAACTGTTTGGCATCTCCGATTAACTTGAACTCCTTGAATTAATCTGTTTTGATCTGCCTTGTGTAGCAAGAAGGAAAGCCCTTCTGCACAAAAAAGAAAAAGATATGGAGATAGGTGGTCACCCTGTCGGATGCCCCTATTTGGCCTAAAATATCCAAAAGGTTGACCTTCCACAACGACAGAGTAAGAAACAGTCGTTACCAATTCCTTAGTCAAGTTAATCCATTTAGCATCAAAGGCCAGCTTATCTATAATATACCATAAAAATGCCATTCAACTCTATCATAAGCCTTGCTCATGTCTAGTTTAATAGCCATCTCATGCTCTGCCCCACTTCTCTTATTTTTCAAATAGTGTATACATTTGTGGGCAATTAGAATATTATCTGAAATGAGTCTACCTTTGAGAAACGCACTCTGATTTGGGCTTATAATTTTATTCATAATACCTTGTAATCGGTGCACCATAACTTTAGAAATAATTTTATACATAACTGAAGACAAACTGATCGGTCGTACCTGAGTCATGTCACTGGCATCTGACACCTTTGGAATCAAACAAATTTGAGTATGATTGAAGCTTTTTAGAATTCTGCCACTGTGAAAGAAACTTCTCACTGCCTTAAAAATTTCACTTCCAACTATATCCCAGAAAAAGTGAAAAAACTTAGCTGTAAACCTATCATCACCAGGAGCACTCTGAGCATGAACACTAAATGTAGCTCTTTTGACCTCGTCCATAGTTACTGGCCTTTGGAGCCTACGGTTCATGGAAGCTGTAACCTTAGGCTTCAAATCCTCTAAGTATGGATTCGGATCAGCCGAACAAGAAGAAGTAAAAATATCGCAAAAGTAGTCTTCAGTTACCTTTGCAATATCTTCCGGTTTCGATGAAATCTCATTGTCCCTCCCCACTAATCTCCAAATTCTGTTCTTTCGCATCCTTGATTGAAATTTTTGGTGAAAGAATCTAGTGTTCTGATCTCCTTCTTTTAGCCACTTGACTCTAAATTTTTCTCGCCAATAGCTCTCTTCTTTCAAATATGCCAGCTCCAACTTCTCCTCCAAACTGTTAACCTCCTCTCCCCATTGATTCCAGCCACCTGCAACTCCTCTACTTTAGCTTGAAGGTCCTCAATTTCTTTCCGAGAATTTGCTTTGTGAGTTTTCTGCCATTGAACTAGACTATGTCTACAAACTTTCAACTTTTGGGCCAAGGAGAACATAGTCGAGCCTACAACTTCCATTCTCCACACTTCACTGACAATTCTCTTGACATCCTCTTCTCCACACCAACGTTCCTGGTATTTAAACCGCCTTTTACTATGCCAGGATTGAGGTTCGGTTTCTATCAAAATTGGAGCATGATCCGAGCCTGACTCTGTGAGCCTGTGCACCACTGCATTCGGAAACTTCAACTTCCATTCCATCCCAACTAAATAGCGGTCAAGCCTCTCCTTCACCAAATCCTCTCCTTGTCTTCGATTTGTCCACGTGAAAGAGCGCCCCACTATTCCAATATCCACTAATTCATTACTGTCAATAAAATTAGTGAATGTTGCAATGGTGGTTGCTGATTTTTGGCCTCCACCTTCCTTTTCCGCTTGGCTTGTTATAGCATTAAAATCGCCTGCTATTGCCACTTTTTCTTCCAGGTGTTGGCTCATTGTTGTAAGCTCCTCAAACTGTAAGGATCAGATTTGTTCCAAACAACTCAAATGGACACCAATGAACACCCATACCTCACTGTTTTCAACTTCCTTAATTTCGGCTGCCACAAAGAATTCTCCACTGTTAATAATTTGAACACTAATGCTGTCTTCCCAAGCTAGCACAAGTCCTCCTGCCACTCCTGCTGGGTTAACAATATGCCAATTTTCGTAGCCGCATACCCGAAGTTTTGCTTCCACCTGTCGAGATTGATTCTTTGTTTCACTTATAAACACAATCTCGGAGGAGTGGGATTTACAGATCCCTTTTAAGGTGTGAATTGTCAGGGGTCTTCCCAAACCCCAACAATTCCAAACTATAGTTCTCATGGCGCCTTGGGTGCCATTTGTAGGCTAGCACCCTCTACTATCTGTTCAACTGCATTTTCATCCTCTATTCTTGCTTTCTTTGTAGATCCTTCAGCTATGCCGCTCATCAACCTTTTTTTTGGGTTCACTTTTAGTATCTGACTCTGCAGCACCTTGTCTTGCTAACATTTTCCACTTCCTACCTTTCTCTGTGGTGAAACACTGCCCAATAGCGAATTGCATAAGCTGCCCTTCTTCCTCCTTGGTATTGGACTGACCAGCTATGATAACCTCCATGCATTCTGTTCTAGAATTGGCTGGTTGAGGTGACTCAGGTGCTGCCCTGTTTTCAGTGTCTTGTGGTTTCAAACTTTGTTTTCCTTCTTGCATTGACATCCCTGCAAATTCTTCCAATAAGTAGTTTAAGACCAGTTTTTTCTTACGTTGAGTGGCCTTATTCTGGTTTTGGGTTGAGTTGTTGAATGTTCTTTCTCCTTCAGAGTAGATTCGTGTTCCCACTTGGCTTGCTTTAACCCATTCGCCAATGTCATCCTCTTTTACCATATCACTCTCTGTGTCCTTCAGCAGATCATGACAGTTTTTTACCTCGTGCCCCAATTTTGCGCAATAGGTACAGAACTTTCCAAGTCTCTCATAGCGCACTTCTACCTCCTTTTTATTAGGTCCTGCCACTATTAACTGATCTCTCACTTGCCTGGCAGCATCAATATTGATTTTGGTCTTCACAATCCTAGTTTCTCTGCCTCGCATCTGAAATTTACCTACCTCTAACACTGTGCCCAGTTTCTCTCCCAATTTACATCCAACTTCGAGGGTTTTAAACGATTCTGGCAAACCCCAAAATTGAACCCAAACTGAAAAATTGGAAATAATCTCTTCATCACAGTTCTGATCTTCCTTCCATCTCTTGACATGGAGCACATAATCCTTGAATAGCCATAGAGAACCACGTTCAACACGTAAGACATCCACTTCTTTATTAAAAAAAATTGGAAGGAATTATCCCCTTTGTCACTCACGCTAAATTCTTCCGGGCTTCCCCATATAGCCTTTAAAGCATTCTCCATGGTTCTAATTGAGAAGGTTTTGGAAGCAAAGAGTCTGCCATAGAGACTATTGGAGCAAGCGTTAATACCTTCTGATATGTCTGCCTCTTCTAGTAGAATCACATTCTTACCTCCTTTCCGGTTGTCTTCCTCAGTCTGGTCTTCATCCCTCGTTGTCTCAGCCATGCAGATTACGTAGACTTGTATTGAGATTTAATTGACGTTGACAATGTAGCCTTGACGGCAGCAGAAACTCCGTTAAGAAACCCTAACAGAGCACTAAGAAACCCTGTGAAAAACAGAAATTGAAATAAAAATAAAATCCTAACTTAATTTGTACAAGGGATAAAGTTGGAATTAATTAATTAAAATAAAATATTTTAAGTATAAAATGTTATTAAAGTTTCAATCGCCATTCTCAAAAATTTCAATCCTCTGTATCTATACTTTTTAGAAATACTAAAATATTAAAAATTTGAACACAAATATTGAAATTTTAGAATCAATCTCTAAACTAACAAATATATGATACTAAATTTTCATCTTCCAATCTCCCTCCCAGTAGTTCAAAACAAATACTAACTCACCGTATCAATGGCCGGATCAGATTTATTACAAATATAAATTAACTGTTACATTTATGTATGTAGTTATGTTTAAATGCCATAGTATCAAATCACAACTGTGTGGTGTCCTAAAGTAACACTCGGACAAGTTCATGAGCTCTCTCTTGAACTGTTGCACCATTTGCCTGCAACTTTTCGCACTGGTTCTCCATTATATGTTGCAAAAAATAATTAAAAAAAAAAGTAAAAACAACTCAAGCAGAATTCTCTGCTTCTGTTGCTTTAATGGGATATGCAGCTCATTTAAAATGCCACTAGGATTTTCAAGCACATCCTCACGCTGATGAACCGGTACAGGTGCTCTACTCTTTCTATTCTCTTTTTATTTTTTTTCTTCTATAATCCAAAATTTTAGTATCGATAAAATTTAGCTTTTGAAAATAGAAGTAGATCTCACACATTAATACCTATACATCTCGTTTTCCACCTACTTTCCACTTATTTTTTCTTTTCTTCTTTAACTCAAATTTCATGCCTTTTCTCTCCATTCAAATTTCTAACCATTTCTCTCAACCTTTTCTTTGTTTTACTGCTGCCACCCAAGTACGTATGACTCACTTGCACATGAACCAATTACAAAATTATGCTAAAAAACAAAAGCTACAGTTGCCAGTGTACACTTTTGAGTGGGAGGACCCTCCTCACACCCATGTGTTTTAAGTGCAAAATTTTATTTGATGGACAGACTTATGAATGTGACAATAAATGTTTTATCTTGAAAGAAGCTAAAGTTGCTTTATTATCATTGTTGCCAAGAAGATTTCAAGAGATTAGTCTTAATTACCTATAGCTATTTACTAAAATTTCTTATATAACAGTTTAATTCTTTTTTCTTAGTATTGCTTGCAATTATATGATTTCTAAAAAAATTTAGAATAATTTCATTTTATGCAAGAACTTTTTACAAGAATTGATTTAAAAGAAAATATTTAGCCTGTTTATTTATAATACAAAAAAAATATGGCGAGGATCATCTTCGGTCGTTTCTCTCTAGTCTAGAAGTTGAAGGGGAGGTATTCATTGGATAACAAGCCAAAACCAAGAAACAGGTAGAGAGAAACGTCAGAAAATCAATACCTCCCCTTCAACTTCTAGGCTAGAGAGAAACGTCGAAGAATGATCCTCGCCATATTTTTTTTTATTACAAAAAGACAGGCTAAATATTTTCTTTTAAACCAATTCTTATAAAATGTTCTTGTATAAAATGAAATTGTCCTAAATTTTTTTAGAAATCAAATAAATATAAGCAACACTAGAAAAAAAATTAAAATGTTATATAAAAAATTTCAGTAAATAACTATAAGTAATTAAAACTAATCTCTTGAAATCCTCCTGGCAACAATAATAATAAAGCAACTTTAGTTACTGCATATTTAGCCTCTTTCAAGGTAAAAAATTCATCCTCACATTCATAAGTTATAAAATTTTGCACTTGAAATGCATTAATATGAATAGAGTCCTTCCACTAAAAAATATACACCGGTAACTATATCTTTTGTTTTTTAACATAATTTTGTAATTGGTTCATGTGTAAGCGGTGAAAGTAGGGACGGTAAAAAAAATTGAGAGAAATGATTAGAAATTTAAACGAAGCGAAAAAATGTTTGAAATTTGAATTAAAGAAGGAAAGAAAAGTAGGAGGTTGGGGGAAGTGGGTGGGAACGCCGAAGGCATTTGGGGGAAGTGAGTGGGGAACGCCAAACGCATTGGGGGAAGTGGGTGGGAACGCCGAAGGCATTTGGGGGAAGTGAGTGGGAAACGCCGAACGCATTGGGAGAAGTAGGTGGGAAACGCAAGATGTGTGAGTATTAATGTGTGGGATCTGCTTCTATTTTCAAAAGCTAAATTTTATTGATGCTAGAGTTTTAGATTATAGAAGAAAAAAATAAAGAGAGAATAGAAAGAATAGAGCACCTGGACCGGTTCATCGGCGTGAGGATCTACTCGAGAATCCTGGCGACGTTTCCATAGGTATTAGGTAGAGTGGAATCAGTGCTACAACCAGAAGCATCGAAAGTATAGCTACGAAGAGTTCCTCCATTGCTGTGGGATTTTTTTTATTACTACACATGCCAGTAGCAGGCTTTAATTCGCCCGCATTTTGTTACGTTGATGAATAATTCGAGATCTTTTGGGCCTCATACTGTGAATTAGTGAATAAAGTGTTGGATACAGGATTAAACAATATCATGTTCGTTTTGATATTTAAACAAAATAAAAATAAAAAGACAAATAATAATTTATATGATGTGTTAATTATTTTTGTTCCTGTGTGAGAATGAACTCCGAGGTATAGCTCGTTCGGACGTTTGGAGTGAGGAGTGTGGAACACTGTCTTCTTGTGGGGAGGCGGCGTTGGATACCTGCAAAGGGACTCCAACGCTCAAGTAATTATGAGTGTGAGAAAGTTTAGAGTAGGAATTAGAATGAATTGCGTTGTGTACTTATTGGGGGCGGATGTATTTATAGAATTGTTGTGGTATGATTACTCTGATATTGTGGAGCTGTTACTTAGTGGGTCTAATTATGTGATAAATGCTCTTTAGTGAGCTTGTTTAGAGAGATTTGCGGAGAGATTCCTGTGCCATCTGGGTTTGCACGTAGTTATTTGATTGTATAGGATAAGTTCGTTAGGAGAGCAAAACACGTACTCTCCACGTACTCCTGCACGTGTGTATTTAGTTTTAACCAAATTGATTCCGATTTATAGTTTTAGTTTTACCTGAGCCGAATTATAGCCAACGGACGGATCATAGCCCCCAAGCTTGACCTGTGAAAATTTTCAATTAAACAGGTTGAGTTTCCGACCTATAAATCGGAATTGTGATTATGACAGCCTCAAGCTCAACTTGTTAGATTGAAAAGAGAGAAAAATGAAAAAATTGGTAGTAACAGATGAAATAGATAAACAAATAAATAAAGATGAATAAAACAGATTAGAAAGTGAGATAGTTATGGCTATTCAATGAGTGGTAGCCCCCAAACTTAGCCTGTTAGTCGATATTTATTCAAAAACAATTGAATGATAAGAGTTGTTCGATCAATATAATTATGCGGGGGATACTTTTCTGCTTGAGAACAATTTTTCATGGATGACATATAGTAATTTATTGACGCGAACTGAAAAGTTCGTTCGTATTCGTTGATCGAATCGATTGTATGATCCGAGAATGTAATGATCAATTGTCTTTGAGAATTTTTCTGACCCACAATAATTTATTGACAAATTTCTTACCCAAAGCAATTAATTATTAAATATTGAGTGAATAATAAAGATTTGTAACATAAATAAAATGGGTTGAAAGTAAACATGTATAAATTATTGTAAAATAGAAAAATAAAAGAGATGAGTCCATCACCCATGTATCAAAGTAACGATCATTGCTAATTGAGTTTGTTTTTTTTTTCATGGATATTTTTTGGATTGATTAATTGATTTTGAAGTTGAATGATTGCATCAAAGTATCACTTGTGTGTTTTACTTGAGCTTGAGTATCCGATCTTTATGGTCGGTTATTAGAGATAATTGAAACATAATAGATAGATTGGTATCTTGTGCGTTCGGAAATTGAAGTATAGTTCGGTTTTGATTTGATCGTGTATTGAATGACTTATAGATCAAGGAAAATTAATAGAAAGAAAAAAATTGAACCTAAAAAAGTAAAGATATTTTATTAATAAAAGAGAGCACATAACTGTGTTTCGACGTATGAACTTAGCTTAAATACACCTTTGAGAAAAAAATATTCCCTATACTTGTATTGCCACAAAATGTATGTATCTCGTCTGATGGGCTTTGGGTGTTTATCACCGCGGCTTTAGCTTCCGAGGTGAATTATTTTACTCTTCCGCTGTAAAATAGGATAAATAATTCGGTAGAAAAAATGGTAGTGGGGTTAAGTAAACTCGGCCCCATAGCTTATTCGGTTGACGCTTGAACTGACTTTTCTTGGAGTGAGGAGTGTGGAACGTTGTCTTCTTGTGGGGAGGCGGCGTTGGATACCTGCAAAGCGACTCCAACGCTAAAGTAAGTATGAGTGTGAGAAAGTTCAGAGTAGGAATCAGAATGACTTGCGTTGTGTACCTAAGATTGTGGGTGGATGTATTTATAGAATTGTTAGTGGTACGATTACTCTGATATTGTGGAGCTGTTACTTAGTGGGTCTAATTATGTGATAACTGCTCTTTAGTGAGCTTGTTTAGAGAGATTTGCGGAGAGATTCCTGTGCCATCTGGGTTGGCACGTAGTTATTTGATTGTATAGGATAAGTTCGTTAGGAGAACAAAACACGTACTCTCCACGTACTCATGCACGTGTGTATTTAGTTTTAACCAGATTGATTCCGATTTATAGTTTTAGTTTTACTTGAGCCGAATTATAGCCAACGGACGGATCAATTTTATATTTGTTTTTATTCTCCAAAATGATTTAATTTTTGTCTTTGATTAAATGTCAAAACGAAACAATATCATTTAGTTTTATATCTAGCATGGCATATGATGCACGGACACTGACACCGACACGGGACACGACGCGACATGGGACACGCCGACACGGAAATTTTAAATTTTTACATGACACGGGGACACGCATACATATAAAATATAAAGTATTTTTTAGACAAATCGTAATGATATTTTGATATTTTATTGATATTAAAATATAAATCAATTTTTTTAATTATTTTTAACCTCTTATTTTAATTATATCAAGTATTTAAAATATTTTTTATTATAATAAATAATAATATATATTATATCTAAATTTATTTTAAGAATATATTTTAAGAATAAGATTGGATACGCGGACACGTGATGGTATTTAGGTGTGTTCAGGCGTGTCCGGAGAATAATTTTTCCTTTTTTATTAAGGCACGGTTGGAACACGCGTGTCAGACAAGTGTCGGTGAATGTCGTGTCTGAAATGTGTCCAACAGGCGAACACGACAATTCAGCGAAGTATCCGTACTTCATAGAGCATGGCAAATCAAAACTATCTCAATATTTTGTCCATTGATTCAACACTAGAAAAAATAAAAAAATTAATAAAATGTTTAGAACTGGATCTTGAGAACCAATACTTTAAAATTCTAAAGAGAGAGAAAGAGTGTGCCACATGTTTCTCCGTTTGGCACGTCAGACATTTCTTCTCTCTTCATTGGTATTTCGTGTATTTTTAAATTATTAAAGATTATTTTATCGATAATAAAATTTGAATTATTTTTATCAGCGTTAGAATAATTTAGAAATGTTTTTTGTGGTTAACACATTTTAATAATATTAGCCAATATTTTACCAACATTTTATTTGTAGACTATTAAGATGAGAGTTTAAAGCAAGGTTCTAAAAACTGGACTGATTATCGAATTGCTCTGGTTATTAGTTTATTGGTTTATTGATTCAACTGATTCAATCAGAGTTCAATCGAAAAAACAGTTTTATAATAAAATAATAAATAAATTATAAATAAACACCCTAAAACATAAATATAGTCTATATAAACCTTAAAATATCTTCCAAATTTAAAGCATTACATGAAATATCATCAACCAAAATCTTAAAATCTTATTAAAATACAAAATCAAAAATTAAATAACTAACAAAAAATATGCTAATTTACAAAGAATAAATATGCTAATAATCACATATCCTAGAGAGATGCCCCACCAACATACATAAGAACTGATTTACAAAGAATTAATATGCTAATAATCATATTCTATTTGATCTACACAATCTCATTTATGCATGTATTTTGTAGTAAGAAGACAATAATAATCCTTCATATGTAAACAAGCAGCAAATCAAAAGAGTAAATAAAAAAGAAATATAAAAGAAACAAGTATATATACCTCAAAAATTTCTTTTAGTTCATCCACTGGTGGGAGAGTTTCATCTTGAATTGGCTTCACTTTAGTAGTTCTTGGAGCTTCATGATTTCCATCATTTCCTGCATCAAATGCATGATTTGATGATCCAATTGAAGTCAAACAAATTAACACAATGCAAGAATTATCATCAATTTAAAACGTTGCAATGTAACTAACAGATGCATGATGATTTCTAATGATCTTGATTCTTGAATAATGCAAAGAAAGGAAGAAAAATAAATTGCAATTTAAGTTTTATTTTAGATGATTGAGAAGCATTTTTCCGATAATGCATTTTTCAAATGATGCTTGTGTATCTTTAGATAGCTCTACTTCATAAT
The DNA here is from genome assembly GCF_003086295.3 of Arachis hypogaea. Lineage (NCBI taxonomy): Eukaryota > Viridiplantae > Streptophyta > Magnoliopsida > Fabales > Fabaceae > Arachis > Arachis hypogaea. The sequence continues at coordinate 15,492,902 of NC_092053.1, read as the reverse complement.
CAATAGCAACATAGCATAGCTTCTGTTACCATGCAATGCAACCAACAAAATATCAGACAATATCACTGAGATTATTTCAATGAAGAAATAATTCCTCCCACCACACTGCAGAGGAAAATCATAAGGGGAAAGAACAATGAAAGTCACAAAAGAAATTAGCAGTCCTATTCCTGTTTCGTGCATTTAATTACTCATAAAAAAAACTCAACTCCACCTGAATCGTTAAAAGAAATGGTATTAGTAGTTTAGTACATTACATTACATTGCTCTTTCTTCTAAAATTCAATCAAAAACAAAAAGAAATGGTATTAGTAGTTTAGTACCTCTTTCAGCGTTCAAACAATGTACATTGATTCAAAACTCGTGTTATTCTGTTGCATTTGTTCTCTAAGGAATCCAGTGAGCTTTAGGGCTCCCAACCCCACAACGTCCACACCCACTCTTCACATCACTTTGCCATTTAAAACTGTAAAACAAACATTTCAGATGAACATGTTACTGTGATGAAGGTCACTATCGGGAAGGACTTGGAGAACTCCCCTGACTGCGACACACGAATACTCGAGGAGACAAACCCCTGAGTGCGACAGATGGCGACAAACAACGGTGACAACACGACGGCCGCCGAGCTCAAGGAAGAAGCGGTGCGCCTGCGACTGGTGACTGCGAACAGATCGAAGACTTGAAGAACTCCCCTGACTGCGACGGATGGCGCCAAACGCGGTTCTCCCCTGCGTCGATGGTGGCGGCTAGGATTTTTCCCTGGTTGAGGCTGGGCGTGTTCTGCTCGAATGAATAAGGAAACGGAGAAGCGCGTTTTGTTTCTCCCTTAAGCGCGAAACTGCACCGTTTTATTCAAACCAGCCGGTTTCGATTTTGGTTCGACCGATCGGTTCTTGGCCGGTTCAACAATTTACATCTGATTTTATAATTTTCAATTTTTAGACATCAGACTAAATTGTTTATGTTTTCGGTTCGCAGTTGAGCCGATCGGACCGTCTAATCCCATCGATTTTTAGAATATTGGTTAAAATTAAATTAAAATATTGATCAAACATTAAGTTGTATAGCATTATTTGTATATTGTTTTTCAATTTGAAACAATGTGATCAACATGAATTTTATTTATTTTATTTAAATAAATAAAACTTTTTTTAGTCCTGTAAACATGTCTGATTTGCACTAATATAATAAACAATTATGCTATGTATAAAATCAGCTATTAAAATCAGGGATTAGTATAAAATATATGTTAGAATATAAATATACATTAAAAATATATTAAATTATATATATATTTATACACAAATATATTAGTAATTGATTTTAATAACTAATTTTGATATACGAATAACATTTTTGTATAATAAATTATGTGTGCATATTCAATTTTGTCTATTATTGTAAAAAAATCTATACTGAGTATAAATTATATTGAACTGTGTAAATATATCCAAGAACGGAAATAGGTAGAATATAATAAATATAATAAATTTGATATATCAATTAACATACAATGCAGCGGTCTTTTGTATGGGTGTTTATGGTACGGATAATTTGATTCTACATCCAAAAGAATAAAATTAATCAAATGGTTATAATCGCTTTTTAAATCACGCGTCTTCCTTTTTTTCATTTTCTTCTCCTTTTCCTCTTTCTTTTTTTTTTCCGTTTTCTTTTCCTTTTCATTTTCCTTCTCCATTTTCTTCTTTTCATTTTTCTTCTTCTTTTTTATTTTTTCTTTTATTATCGTCGTCACCACCACCATCATTACCTTCTCCTCCTCCTCTTCCCTTTTGTCATTTGATTTCTTTTTTGCATTCGTTTTCCTCCTTCTATATCATTATCATCATCATAATTATCATTGTTATCATTATATCGTCATCGTCATCATCGTTATCGTCATTGTCATCTTCTTTATCGTTATCGTTATCGTTGAATTTTTGTCATATTAATGACGTTGTCTGATCCAAAATTAATTTGGATATATTTTTGTTCATAATTCAGTCTTGTTTATGTGCTTGTTTTTAAACTGAGTTTGTGTATCGCAATCATATTAAGTAATTTCAGTGTAAAAATTAAAAAAGTTAAGTGTATTTGTTAAGAAATTTCGGTGTATTTTTATTCTGATAAGTTTTGCATAATTCAATATTCAGCACAATGATGAGGGGTCCAACCCTTATTTCTTCAAAGTTAGCGAGAATATTATCTACAACCCGACCAAAAAGAACACAACTTATCCGATTATTCCTGCACGTTAACTTACTAATGAGATGTCGAACATTTTTGTACTTTTGTAATAAATTTTCGGTGTAAAAACTAAGATATTTATGTGTATTTGTTAAGAAATTTTGGTGTATTTTTATTCTGATAAGTTTTGCATAATTCAAAACTCTTCTTCTTCCTCCTCCTTCATCTTCTGCTGCTTCTTCTTCTTTTTCATCATCGTCTTTTTTTTTTATTATTCATCTTTTCTTTTTTATTTTACATTCTCAAGTTTCTTATTGTTTTACTCTCTTAATAAGAATAAAAATAAAATAATCAAACAAAGATGAAGAAGAAACACACAATCCTGCAAAATTATTAGAAAGAGGATAAACCTACATTCATTTAACTAAAATAAAGAAAGAAATAATAAGAAAAAAGAAGAAAATACAGCATTAAATAAGACATTTTTGTGCTTTTATAGCAAAATTTCGGTGTAAAAACTAAAAAATTTATGTGTATTTGTTAATAAATTTTGATGCATTTTTATTCTGATAAACTTTGCATAATTCAAAACTATTCCTCTTCCTCTTCCTCATCTTTTGCTTCTTCGTCTTCTTTTTCATTATCATCTTCTTTTTTTCTTATTTATCTTTTCCTTCTTATTTTACCTTCTCAAGTTTCTTCTTATTTTACTCTCTTAACAAGAATAAAAATAAAAAAATCAAACAAAAAAAAAGAAGAAATACATAATACTGCAAAATTACTAGGAAGATGATGAACCTACATTCATTCAACTAAAAGAAAGAAAGAAATAAGGAGAAAAAAATGCAGCATTAAAGAAGATATTTTTGTGCTTTTGTAGCAAAGTTTCGGTGTAAAACTAAGAAATTTATGTGTATTTATTAAGAAATTTCGGTGTATTCTTATTCTGATAAGTTTTGTATAATTCAAAACTTTTCCTCTTCATCCTCCTCATATTCTGCTGCTTCTTCTTCATCTTCTTCTTCTTATTTTATTTTCTCATAATTCTTCTTGTTTCACTCTTTTAAGAGGAATAAAGTAAAAAATAAAAAAAAAAACCAATGCTGCAAAACTACTAGAAAAAAAAAGAGAAAAAAATGCAGTAACAACAGCAGCAATAAAAGAACGACGATGGAGAGAAAACACGCGAAGATGAAAGAACGTGACGAAGAAGAAGGAAGAACACAAAGAAGAAGAAGGAATGCAAAGACGAAGAAAGATATATTTGCATTAGTGAAGCACACGCATGTATATGCGGTGTGTAATAAAAGTAGTTTTTGTTGAGTTTGGACAAACTTAATTGGACTTGATTGCTGTAAAAACTTGGATGTAAAGGAAGACTACATCCAAAATAGATTCAATTTGATTATATTTGTTTTGAATTTAATGGATAATTAGGTATAATCAAATCAGAGCCAATTAAATTTGATTTTAATTGGTTCATATATTGATTCTGAAATTGTCAAATGTGAACCAAATCAATTATTTAATTTGTTTAATATTAATTAAAATAAGTAAATAAAATTTAATAATATATATAATTTTATCTCTTAACCTTATGGTATTCTAAATAATGATAGTTATTTAATTAAGTTTGAATCGATGATGTATTTCTTTTTATTATATTACATATTTATAATATTAAAAAAAATTATTTTTTAATTATTTTTTTATTTTATTTTCAATTAGGTACCTAATCATCTAAACTAATTCAATTTGAATTTAATTTGTCCAGATTGATTTCGATTTACTTGGAAAAAAATAAATTCAAATCAACTCGAACAAATTAAAATTTAATCGGATCGATTTTTTTTTTTTAAATTCAAACCAACCTAATTCGCAAATAGCTTTAGTCTTTTGAATTTTGATGGATCGAGCAACAGGACAAGACAAAAGTATTTATTCTCATATATATTGAAAATATATAGAGATACAGAAAAGAAAATAAAAATTATGTTTTGTGAAATTTTTTTGTGTGTTTATTCTATATAATATGTGATTTTTCACTGTGTATATAAGTGTAAACCTAAGACAAGAGCCTATAGATAACAACGATACAGATAGATCTAGAGGTGATTGGTGACTACTTTGACGTGATGCCTTTTCTCTATATAAAAGAGAATGATGAGGAGGTGAAAAGTGAAAACCCATCTTTAAGAATTAAGCCTTTACTATACATATATACTAAGTCCAAATCAAATTAAATGTCAAATGTTGGTTAAAATTTGGACCAACTTGTAAAGAATTATTTTAAACACATGATGGATCAAGTATTTTTTAAACAAATAGAATTCTAGTAAGGTATGTTTGAAGATAACTAGCTACTACTCATAGGTATTTTTTGAATTATTCTTTACAATATTTATAATTGAAAAAGATCTCTTAATTGTAGCAGTTAAAACAGAAAAAATTAATACCAAATGAATCAAGAAGGATGGTCACAAGAAAAAAAAAATCACTTTATGAGATTTGATAAATTTTATTTAATTAAAAAATATTAGTAATAATATCTTTTTAAAATTTTTTTAATATTTTTACTTATTTCTTAGATATTAAAAATTATTAATATTTAGATTAGACTGAATTTTTATTTATACTAGACTAAATATTAAATAAATTTTAAAAAAATTAAAATTGGAAAAGAAAAAGATAATATTGAAAAATTTTAACTAGAGAATATGTGAATTATGAAATGTGAATTATGAAATGTCTAGACATCTCTTCTTCTTCCTTAATCATTCACTCTTCCATCTAATTTTTTTTCTTTTATATTCTTAATTCTCTTTTTACTTATTACAGTAAATCAATTTTCAATATCATTAAATATTTAGGTAGTGTTTGAAAGAGAGACTAAGCCTGAGAGAAAGTATTTTAAAAGACAGAGACTGAAATAAATCTCAGTATTATGTTTGGTGTAAAGTGAGAGACAGAGACTGAAATAAGAATGAAGTTCTAATTTAATTTGCACAAAGGATAAAGTTAGAATTAATTAATTGAAATGGAGGTATTTTAAGTATAAAATGTTATTAAAGTTTCAGTCTCTATTTCCAAAAATTTCAGTCTCCTGTGTCCCTACTTTTTGGAGGTACTGAAATACTGAAAATTTAGGGATAAAACTGAAATTTTTATACTAGTCTCTAGGCCAACAAAGATGATACTGAGTCTCAGTCTCCCAATCTTCGTCCCAATACCTCAAAACAAACGCTAACTTACAGTCCCTTGCCTAACCATAGTTGTAAGAACCGAACCGGTGATCAAACCAATCAGGTTACTGGTTCAGTAGTTCAACCGATAAATCACTGGTTGAACTGGTAAAACCGGGCTCACGTAAATAAAAAATATAAAATAGTCAAAAACCTAATAAATTTAAAATACATATCTTCACCAATATTTTAAGAACAACCAGTCTCAAATTCTAAAGATAACTCATACAAAGATAATATGAAATTAGTTAGTACTACTACAATAGTATATTAATTTAACACAATAAATTTTGAATGCTTCAAATGTCTCTTCTATGCCACGGATTCCTTTCTAATACTACATCTCTAAATTCGAAAAGGGGTACATGAAAAGAGAAGTACAAGGGAAAGAAAAACTTACATGCATATACCAACTGCATGTAGGGATCCTCTTATTTGTCATTATCATTTCCCCAGGTAAATCAACCCAAATCCGACCAAATATTAACTTGTTAACTTTTGTAGGTGGAGGCACCAAATCTAAGACGATACCATCTCTCTTGAGGATCATTCGTGTTCTGCGAACATTAATCCACAAAACTAATTCCTTCTTAAACAACAAATGACAACATAACAAAGTACCAACAAATTAAATCTCATGATGATTACCTTTCAACAGGATAAATATCAACAGAATTTTTCAAAAACTTTAATTTTAACTTTGAAGTCACATCATATGCAAAATGGTCATTCTCAGCATGCCCATCACTCTTTGGGGATGATGACTCACCTGAAATTTAAATTAAAGAACTTATATATACCAAAAGAGAAAAGAGACATTAACAATATCCTTAATATTTATTCATTTTGACATCAAATAGGAATAGTTAAAACTTCTTGCAAATGTCGTCATACAAAACATTTTGAGAGAGAGTGATGTACAATAATCTGAATTAAAAAGCTCCGATGAGAATCCCATACTAGATGGATACCTGTTTTGCAAGAAATGTAATTCCACCATGGTTAACCAATTCATAAGTCTCTCCAAGGATTGGATTGAAAGGCTTCCGTGTTTGTTGATATGCTAAATACACAGATATAACCCATGATACTGAAATGATTACATGTATCACAAGTGTGAAGCGTAATTAGAGATAGGATCATACTTATTCTAATACAAGAAGAAGAATTAATACAACTGGAAGTCAGTCGTGCAACTAATACAACAAGCACACAAAAACAACCAAAAACACTAATAATCAGAAGAAAAAAAAAAGAGAAAAACATAAATTAGTCCCTGACCTTTTAACCCGCGGACATTTTCGTCCCTGACCATTGAAAAATATTTTTAAGTCCCTGATGTGCCTAAAAACTAGACGGATCAATCCCTCCGTCCATAAGCCATCGTCAGACCCGACGGAAAAGGCTGACCTGGCTTCCCCTCTGCTTACCTAGCTTAAAGGCATTCCCACGTGGCACATTAGTGGGATGGAGCTTTTAAAAAAGGGACACATAAGTCCCTCTCACTCAAAACGACGTCGTTTTGTGTGCTGCCCCTTATATACACTCTCATCCCTTTCCTTGTGTACAATGCCTATTACACCCACAGAGCTTTTACAGAATTACATTAAACCCTAAGGAAGACCAAAGATCAAACGCAGTTATACTCTGTTTCTCCCTCCAAAAAAAACCACCATCCATACTGAGAAGGATCCGGTGTGCATTCGCTATCAAAGAGGGAGAACCATATAGTGTTGTCTGATTTGCCATCTTCGTCACCGAAGGTAAGAATCAGTTGCATTGCTTAGTGAGTCGATTGTGTAGTTCAATAGTTATGAAAGTATGAACTGTTGTACGTGCATGGTGATAGTAATGGTAAAAATTGTATGTGCGTTGTAACCGTGAAATTGATTCAATGTTAGGGCAAAGGAAAGTTGTTGGTTGATTTCTGTTTCTATTTTTTGAAGGAGATTGATGTTTGAGTGTAGAGTTGGTTGATCATTGACTTCTGTTTTTTTTTTTTTTTTCAGATGGTAGATGTGTTTGTGGTTCTAGTTTTCCACCATGGAGGTAGTTTTGTCAGAAACAGTAATGGTTCCATTGTTTATCAAAATGGAAAATGTTCACACCCTGGGTCGAGCTATCCGACCTAGGATGTTCAGTAACAAAGCGACCGACCTCTTCAGGTCAGGCTATCCGACCTCTTCTCAAAGAGGTCAGCCAAATCGACAGGAAATCCCAATAAAAGGCCCAGATAGAGGAACACGACCTAAATCCAAAAGGCAGTTCAAGCCTATAGAGATAAAGGCGGTTCCCTTGAAGATAAGCTGACCTCACCCAAGGATAAGATAAGATAACTAACTTATCTTAATCCAAAAGGTCACTCCACACCATTATAAATACACTGGAGCACCCAGGTATAACTCATATTCTGATTCTACAAAAAACATGCTTAATACCCGTGCTAACTTAGGCATCGGAGTCTCTTGCAGGTACCCCCCCACCCTCCGGTGACAAAGGATCAGCAAGTGCAGCCAAGCTCAATAAGTCGGATACGGCAGCTCCGGCCTCCACTCACAGTTGGACACATCATCTCCAATCAGCATAGAAGATCTCGTTTGAGATCGACCTACAGTTTCAGGTAACCCACGGAACATTGGCGCCATTGCCGGGGAACCTGGAAGTCATCCCACCACCATGGTGGACGATCATGACAACGATCACGACTCAGATCTGGAAGATAGGACACCGCATAAAAACGCGGACACTACGCTAAAAGACACTCCAGAATCTAACGGGGACAAAAATTCATCAAATCCGAGAGTGATAGAAGCGCTTCAAGATCGATTAAAGCAACTTGAAAAAGAAACCCATCATCAAGGGGAAGCTGGGAAGGATCTACAGCGAGAAGTAAGGCAACGTCGAGAATTAGAAGATAAACTTCTAAAAATCGAAGCCGATCTCAAAGCTAAAGCTACTCGATCCACTCCTGAGGATAACTCATGCAAAGATCAAGATCCATCCACTAGGAAAATCATGAAGACCAAAATTCCTAAGGAATTCAAACTTCCGGACATGACCTTGTACGATGGCATTATCGACCCCAACCATCACCTCAGCAATTTCAGAAGTAGAATGTACCTCACCGACGCCTCAGATGCAGTTCACTGCAAAGCTTTTCCAACAACTCTCACAAAGACAGCAATCAGATGGTTCGATAACCTACCTCCAAGGTCCATCTCAAGCTTTGATGATCTAGCCAAAAAGTTCCTGGCCAGATTCTCCATCCAAAAAGACAAAGCTAAGTACGCCCCCAGTCTACTAGGAATCAAGCAAGGAGATCGGGAAAGTCTTCGCAACTACATGGAGAGATTCAACAAAACATGTCTAGACATACAAAGCTTGCCAACAGAGGCCGCTATCATAGGCCTCATCAATGGCCTACGAGAGGGACCTTTTAGCCAATCTATATCAAAAAAGTACCCCACATCTCTGGATGAAGTATAAGAATGAGCGGAGAAATACATTAACATGGAAAAAAATTCTCGATTAGGAGAAACCTCAAAATCCGGATTCTCCTACCGGGATAAAGATAAAGAGTCCAAAAAGAAGGAAGATCGACAAGGGGAAAAAATTAAAAAATATCATAATTACACCCCCTTCGAGTATCTCTTGTGGATGTGTACAAGAAAGTCTGCCACACAGAAAAAATACCCCCAGCTCGACCACTCAAAGGCAAAAGAGGAGGAGGAAACCGGAATGAATATTGTGAATACCATCGAGTCTGTGGGCACTGCACCAACGAATGCTTTGACTTAAAAAATGTCATAGAAAAATTAGTAAGAGAAGGAAAACTAGATCGGTTTCTGGCCACGCGAGACGATGAGCAAAGAAAAAGGAGAAGAGCCGAGGAGGTGGGAAGAACCGAGCGATCACCTCGAATACCAGAAAGACATGTCCATATGATACACGGAGGATTTGCAGGAGGCGAAATCTCCAAATCATCTCGCAAAAGATATCTCAAAGAAGTATATCATGTCGAAGGAAAGGAGGAAGCACCCGACATCCCTGCAATTACGTTCACCAAGGAAGATGCATCCGGTATCATCTCGGGACACGATGATCCCATGGTCATCACAATCATACTGGCAAACGCCAATCTCCACCGCACATTAATAGACCAAGGGAGCTCCGCCGACATCTTATTCAAAACTGCCTTCGATAAGCTAGGCTTAGAAGAAAAAGAGCTTAAAGCATACCCGAACAGCCTGTTCGGACTGGGAGACACCTCGGTACAACCATTGGGACACGTGCCACTACATACAACCTTCGAAAAAGGAAACCAATCTAGAACACTCAAAATAGACTACATCGTGGTCGACGTGAGTTCAGCCTACAATGCCTTAATAGGATGGACAACCTTAAATCAACTCGGTGCAATAGTCTCAACTCCACATCTATGCATGAAATTTCCAACTGCAGAAGGGATAGCTACAATAAAGGCTGATCAAAAGATGGCACGCTGTTGTTATAACGAAAGTCTAAACCTCAGATGCAGAGGAGAAGAATTCCACACAATTGAGCTCGGCGGAGTTCAGAGACGAGAAGAACTCCGTCCACAGCCTGAAGGTGAAGTAGAGAAAGTTCAGATCGGAAACACCTCTGACAAAACAACCACGATCCTAAACAAAGACGCAAGAGAATCACTTATACAGTTCTTACGAGATAATGTCGATATCTTCGCATGGAAAGCTGCAGACATGCCAGGCATAGACCCCAAACTAATGTGCCACAAGTTGGCGGTCTATCTAGGATCTCGGCCGATGCAGTAGAGACGAAGAAAACTTGGGCCAGAATGATCTCAAGCTGTGGAAGAACAGGTACAAGCGCTACTGGAGGCAGGATTCATAAGAGAAGTCAAATACCCACTATGGCTAGCCAACGTCGTCTTGGTGAAAAAATCTAATGGGAAGTGGCGAATGTGCACCGACTACACCGATCTCAACGAAGCCTGCCCAAAAGATCCATATCCACTCCCAAGTATCGACGCACTGTTAGATGCCTCATCCAGATATAAATACCTCTCGTTTATGGATGCATATTCTGGATACAATTAAATTCCAATGTATCTACCTGATCAGGAAAAAACCTCGTTTCTAACACCAAAAGCAAACTATTGCTACATCGTAATGCCTTTTGGTCTTAAAAACGCGGGGGCGACTTATCAAAGGCTAATGAACAAAGTCTTTTCAGACCATATCGGAAAAATCATGGAAGTCTATGTGGACGACATGTTGATAAAGACACAAAGTGAAGAGACATTATTGTCCGACTTGGTCCAAGTGTTCGACACTATAAGGAAGCATGGCATGCGACTCAACCCTGCAAAATGCACCTTTGCAGTAGAAGCTAGCAAGTTCTTGGGTTTTATGCTCACACAAAGAGGGATCGAGGCAAATCCAGATAAATGCCAGGCTATACTCAACATGAAGAGCCCAACTTGTGTCAAAGAGGTACAACAACTCAACGGGAGGTTGGCAGCCTTGTCCAGATTCCTAGCGGGATCAGCAATAAGGTCTCTCCCCTTTTACGCCACTCTAAAAAAAGGAAAAAAGTTCGAATGGACAACAGAGTACGAACAAGCCTTTCAGGACTTCAAAAGTTTTCTGGGACAACCACCCATCCTAACTCAACCACGAGGGGAAGAGCCACTCGTATTATACCTCGCGGTAGGAAGTCAGGCAATAGCCTCAGCACTGGTTCGAGAAGACGACAAAGGGCAACAACCTGTATACTTTATTAGTAAAGCACTACAGGGATCCGAGTTGAACTACCAAAAAATAGAAAAATTTTCCTATGCGCTCATACTAACATCTCGACGTCTCCGCCCGTACTTCCAAACTCATACCATTAAGGTTCGGACCAACCAGCCCATAAAAGAGATATTGCAGAAAACAGATCTAGCAGGCAGAATCCTACAATGGGCAGTCGAGTTGTCCGAATTCGACCTTCAATACGAAGCTCGAACAGCCATTAAATGTGTGTCGACCTCCAACACAATGGAAGTTTTAGAGGAAGTGCACAGTGGCATTTGTGGCAATCATCTCGGAGTACAAGCTCTCACCAAAAAAGTACTTCGGGCGGAATTTTATTGGCCAACTCTACAAAAAGAGGCCATAGAATTTGTAAAGACATGCCCACCATGTCAAAAATATGCCAACTTTCATATCACCCCGCCAGAGGAGCTCATCAGCGTAACCTCACCTTGGCCATTCGCTAAATGGGGACTCGATCTTCTCGGACCCTTTTTCCAGGGATCGGGACAAGTTAAATTCCTCATAGTAGGGGTAGACTATTTCACAAAGTGGATCGAGGCAGAACCCCTAGCTAATGCCACTGCTCAAAGAAGTCAAAAATTCCTATATAGGAACATTGTCACAAGGTTCGGGGTTCCATACTCTATCACCACAGACAATGGTACCCAATTCACAGATGCAGGCTTCAGAAAATTAGTAGCCGACTTGAATATAAAGCACCAGTTCACCTCCGTCGAACATCCTCAAGCCAATGGATAAGCCGAAGCTGCTAATAAAGTCATATTGGCCGGGCTAAAACGGAGATTACAAGATGCAAAGGGAGCTTGGGCTGAAGAACTTCCACAAGTCCTATGGGCATATCGAACAACGCCACATTCCACCACAAAGGAATCACCCTTCCGATTAGCATACAGAACGGAGGCAATGATCCCGGTAGAGATCGAGAAAGGGTCGCCTAGAGTGGTCCATTACAATGAAGAAGCCAACTCCCAACTTCAAAGGGAGGAGCTCGACCTACTTCCTGAAATTCAAGAAAGAGCTCGGATCTGGGAAGAAGCACTAAAACGTCGAATGGCTTCCAGATATAATCAAAAGGTAGTGCCAAGAGGTTTCACTGAGAATGATCTCATCCTAATCCGAAATGATATTGGAACAACTCGACCCGGAGAAGGAAAGCTGGCAGCAAACTGGAAAGGACCCTACCGAGTCATAGAAGTACTTGGGAAGAGCTACTACAGACTATCCGAACTCGACGGGCGAGAACTTCCTAGGTCATGGCACGCCTGCAACCTAAGAAGGTACTATAGCTAGAGAGGGAAAAAGATCTCAACATAGGATGCGCTCTTTTTCCTGAAAAGGTTTTTTAATGAGGCACCAAGTTGAGATCCAGAAAACTCTATATGTACATATTTTTATTTTCTTTTAAATAAAATATATTAGACG